>NW_005356751.1:3173356-3178339 GCF_000412655.1 Myotis brandtii | reverse complement strand
GAGTGAGTTAGAAGATAATAAATACTAGAGAGGAAAGGGGAATAGGAAGTGTGGGAGGGTTGTAGTTGTAAAAAGGAAATTAGAGAGGGTCTCACTGAAAAGTGACATTTGATAAAATGTAGTATGCAACCTTACAGAATCCCAGCCCAGAGCAGGAATCTTAACAGGGTCCCAGATGCCAACTCCTATATACCCCAAGAGTCTACCAGAACAGCAGCTCAGTCTCTCACTTCCTTGTGATGAGCAAATGCATTCAACAACTCTACTTAGATAGACTGTTTCTGCCTTCATGCATCACGGGACACATGAAAATGTTTATCACAGCGTTGGTTGTAATAGCTCCAAACCAACCAAAACATCCATCAAGTGTACCATATGGACATAATGAAATCTACACTAATAAAAGAGAAAGATGCAAATTGACTGTACCTTCGTGACACCCACCAGCCAATCAGGAGTGAGTGTGCAAATTAACCCAACAAAGATGGTGGGTTAATTTGCATACACAGGTGCCAAGCAGCTGGGGGCAGGGTGGGACACTCGCATCGTCACCATGGTGACGACGCAGGCATTCCACAGTGCCCCAGCCGCTCCGGACCTCTGGGCAGCGTGGGAAGGCCGAAAGGCAGCTCTGGGCCTGAACGAAGGCAGAAAGGTGGCTCCAGGCTAGAGTGAAGGCGGAAAGGCAGCTCCAGCCAGAGCGAAGGCGGTGCTGGCAGCCAGGGGAAGGAAGGCCCATTCTTGCATGAATCTTCGTGCATTGGGCCTCTAGTATTACAGAATAATGAAAAGCAAGAACTACACCTATATTCATAAACAAGAATGAATCAAATGCTGAACAAAAGAAGCCAGAAAAAAAGTATGATACCATTTCAATAAAGTTCAAAAAATGTGCCAATCTTTTCTTCATACTCATGGTAAAATTAAAAGACAAAGCAACAACGTGATTATAAAATGCCAGGGTAATGGTTACCTCTGAAGAGTTGGAAAAAGGGTATGGCTGAGAAAAGGTATGGGAAGCTTCTGGGAGTTTGGCAACATTCTGTTCCTTTCACTGGATCATAGTTACATGGGTGTTCATTTTGCAATATGTTAAGCTGACATTTATGTGTTAGGTACTTTTTTGTAGATTGTTTATATTTTACAATTTAAAAAGGAAACATGTGACCTTTTTTAGTTATAGCCTGGCAAAACTTGGACACTGTGAAGATTTTAAAATTCCACACCCTGGGCCAATTCAATCAGTATCTTTAGGGGTAGGATGATCCAGGTAACGGTAGTTTTAAAATTTTTTGAGGAGGTCCTGGCCAGGTGTCTCACTTGGTTGGAGCATTGTCCTGTGAACCAAAAGGTTGCAGATTTCATCACCAATTAACACATACCTAGGTTGCAGGTTCAATTTCGTTGGGGCATGTGTGGGAGGCAACTGATCGATGTTTCTCTTTCTTCCCCTTCCTCTTTCTCTAAAATCAATTTAAAAAATATATCCTCAGGTGAAGATTTAAAAATTTTTTTTCTCAGGTAATTTCACTGGGAAGCCAAGGTTAATTTTGATTATTTTACTCATCCCTATGCCCTCATCAAAGAGAGGGAGAGAAATTGCTGGCACAAATCCCCCACTATTTGTGATGGCCTCTGACTTCCATTCTTCAAACATATCAATTCATTTCATGATTACAGTTTGGAAAATGTAAAAGGAGGAAGCAGCCAAACTGAAATCTTGTGGCCCCAGGCAGAACCTGGTGCTGGTCAAATCACTTATTCTTCCTTTACCTCATCTACCATCCAACTTCCACTCACAGGGAAGGGATGGTTCCTGGTATTAGGAAGAAAGAAAGAATCTGGGAAATTATGACATGCTAAACTGTCAGTAGCTGATGGTCTGACATAAAGTACCACCATTGTCACAAACTGACTAGCACTAAAACCTACTATTATTTCACAGCAGCATTTTTAAGTTGGAACTTCAGTTCGAAGCCTAATTTTACAGTTGGAACAAGAGAGGACAAGAAGGGAAAATCATGAGAATCAAGCTTAAATGAGTTTTTGCAATTTCTTGTAAGAATTTTACTGTCACTCAGAATCACAACAAGAAATGATATTTACTGAGCCGCTACTATGTATCAGGCACTAGTTCAACGGTTTTACATATATTGACTCAAGAAATCCTTACAAGCTTATGAGGCCATTACTACTAACAGCCCCCAAATTACAGATGGGAAAACTGAGTCCCATCAAGGTTGGGAGATTGATCAATGCATTGATCACAAAGATTTTCAAAGCATGGTGTAGAGAACTTCTAGGGTACCCACAAGGTCAAAACTATTTTCACAGAGATACTAAGAAGTTAATTTATTTGCCCTTTTCTATCTTTTTCTTGCATAAAGGCATATACAATCAATTGAATGAAGAAGCAGATATGAGAATACATCCTAGGACCCAAGTCAGAAATCTGATATTTCTCTCTGCAATACTCCACATCAAATTAATCCCCAAACCCCACAGATTTAACCATACCAAATAGCTTGTGTTCCTGCCCAAGTCATTCTTTACTTCTATAACTTTCCTCCTGTTGTCCCCTTTACTGGGATGCCCATCCTCTTACTCCTCACCTTCTTCACTATGATTGATCCTTGAAGGGTCAGCACATGGACAGGTCTTCCAGGAAGCGTTTCTGAACCCTGCCCCCTTCCACCCTCCAGAGCTGGGATCCAGACACTTCTTAATAGTCCACTGACACTCCACACCTCACTGCTTCATAACTGTCAACTTCAATTATTTATGTGCCAGTTCCCAGCACCACCTCCACTAGACTCTGAGCTCCTTGTGAGCAGGTTATATGACTTACACACCTGTGCCAACCCAAGAACCTAACTCAGTGCCTGGCATGTGGTAATTACTCAGTGAAAGGAAGCTTTGTCTTAAAGGTTAGGGCATTGAAATCAGAAGCAGAACTGGGTATTCTTAAGATAATCTCTCTGAGTCTTAGGTTTCTTGACTATAAAATGGGGATTCAAGGGAGGTAGTGAGTATTCAATGAAATAAGTAAATGCCAGTACAGCAGCACCTGACAAACAGTGCTCAATAAGAGCATACCTTTATTATGGAAGGAAAGGAAGAAAGGAAGGAAGGAAGGAAGGAAGGAAGGAAGGAAGGAAGGAAGGAAGGAAGGAAGGAAGGAAGGAAGGAAGATGGGACAGAACGATCCAAGCTTCAAATGATGTGTTTGATGGGTCAGTGAAAAGGTTTATTTTTTCACTAATTATACTTTTTTTATGAAAATACAATTATTTACTGCTATAACTAACCAAAGATATTTATTTCTATAATAAACTACTGTATTAATGAAATCAATAGAAAATTAGAACAAGATTTAAAGAAAACTGAATGCCTGGGTATAATTAAGCTTTTTCCTCACAAATACTTAATTATATCAATCACTGTTCACTCTAATCAAACTGTGTTCATGTGAGGCATTCACCTTTTAAAAAATGCCTTTTCTGACTTAGCACAATTGAGTTCAGGGGCTTCCACAAAAATTAAAGTCACAAGCAGTATTTCTTTTACAAAGGTTTCTTCTTCCCCTTGCAAGAGATCTCCACCCATTCAAAGAGCTATCCTGAAGGTCTTTAGATACCCTCAGAAAAATTTTAATTACCACCCCCCCTCTGGGAACTAGGACCAGCTGAGAGAGCCACACTAGCCCAGATCATGACCCATGTGGATCCCATCCCTGTTTCTCTCCTTCCAGGTATTCCCAAGTCCTCTACCACCTCCACTACCCACCTATCTCCAACCACACTCATGTGTGCACACATGTGAGTTGACCAGATGTCCCAAACAGATAGGCAGGGTGGAAGAGAGAGAAGGAATGATTCTTCTGGAGCCTCTGGTGTGTGAAGAATTCTAGCCTGAGACTAGACCAGTCTAGTGGTGCTGACACTCTAATTTTGGGTAACTCAGATTGTTTATATAAACAGGAGTTCCTGTTCATATAATATTTGTTATATAAACATATTTTAATATAAATATTTTAATATGTTTTTAATTTATTTCAGAAAGAAGGAGGGAGAGGGAGAGAGATAGAAACATCAATGATGAGAGAGAATCATTGATCGGCTGCCTCTTGCACACCTCCTATTGGGGATCAAGCCTACAACCTGGGCATGTGCCCTTACTGGGAATTGAACCATGACCTCCTGGTTCATAGGTTGACACTCAACCACTGAGCCACACCGGCTGGGCTAAATATAAATAGTTTTAAAAATGTATCCTAGGGCTAGTCATATCACCTCAACTTCCAAATTGTCAGTTCCCCATCTACAATATTCTGAATAAGAGAAAATCCATGCTCCTGTGAGATGCCATTAGTCTGTTTGGAACCATATAAATGTCTCCTCAGAGAGCAGAAAAAAAGGGAGAGAGAGTTCTCCATTTTTCCAACTTCACTGTTTTCCTACTTAAGGAAAGCTCCTCCTGGCTCTTTTCTTTGGGGGAGCAATTTATCAACCTTATCAACCATTTTATAGAGTAAAAATACTCCAACTACAAATCACACTCTAAACACTTGGGAAACAAAAACTCTATGATTTATAGAATACCACATTTAAATAAACCTTAATAAGGCTCTTACACGGTTACAAAGGGCTTTCCACTCTGAGACCACTGGCTTAGCTCCTTGTTCAAACAACGGGATGAACGGCCTCTTTGAAGACATGCATTCCCGTTTTGCTGTGTGTTGCAGGAGAAAACTATATAATAATATTTTTTCTTTTTGGCCTGAAAAAACATTTGTCATTTAAAGAAAACACATTTTGGAATAAATATGAGGTGCTTGGCCTCAGCACATCTGTTCCTGATTTGTGTAATTAGCAGAAACCCACGAGCAGGATCCAGGAGGAATGGCCCGAGACTGAGCACCCGCCCCTCCCTGGGTTTTCCACAGAGCACATCTGGAAGGCGAAGGGAGGGAGGGGGGCGGGG
>NW_005356751.1:3169983-3173341 GCF_000412655.1 Myotis brandtii | reverse complement strand
CAGGTTCAGATGGGCTCACAGGTAACCAAATCCATGAAGTCATCAAAGCCTTGAGATTAGTCACACTCTTTCACATCACTTTCCAAACTTTTCATTGTAAGTTTTCTTATATTGTTTGTCAGAACTAAAGTTTTTCTGGCCTTGACAACATAATTGTTTCCATATCACCACAGAATAAAAAAAAATACATACACAGCTCTGTATCTCACTGACAATGATAAATTGTCATCAGATAATATCATCTCACAAGTACACAGTGCCAGTAGTTGCATAGTTTCAAATGTGAATTTCCTAAATAGGGCCTTAACCAATGTCTTTTATTTTTTTGGCTCTATACCTGGTGGGAGACAGCTCATCTTTATTAAAAATCCTGAGGGCATAGAGCACTTTTAAAATAAGTTACATGTATAAATGGTGCACGCAAACCCGCAGTGGACTCCATGAAAAGCATGTGAGCTTTGATAACAGTTTAGGATGAGACATATCCTTACAAAGGATCCATGATTCAGCTTAGAGACCTATTTGACCTTTTTCCAGACCTCTCCGGTTGGAAATCTCACCAGGACAGATTATATTTAAATTGCCTCTCAGCAGCAGTTTGGTTGGAGTGCTTGCTGGCCCAAGCTTCCAGATGACTCCGGGAGGCAGTTTGCCTAGAGACAGGCCTGGCCTTTCTAAGGGCCTAAGGTTTGGGAGACACCCCCCAAGACATAGCTTTCTCTCAGTAAGGGAGTTCATTTTTCCCAGTAGTCATATTGTACTGAATGCTTCTGGTCGTTTCTCCTTCAGATTCGAAATAAAGCAAACATTTGCTTGGTTAGGTTGGGAGAAGATAGTTTAAAAACAGAAGAAGAACCCTGGCCAGTGTGGCTTAGTTGGTTGGAACATTGTCCCTGTACACCAAAAGGCAGCAGGTTCAATTCCTGGGCCAGGGCACATACCTAGGTTGTGGGTTCAATCCCTGGTCAGGCATGTACGGGAGGCAGCTGATCAATGGTTATCTCTCACTTCTCTCTCTCTCTCTCTCTCTCCCTTCCTCTCTCCAAAATCCATTTTAACAACAACAACAACTGGTATACTTTTAAAAAACAAAAGCCCTGTTCAGTGTGGCTCAGTTGGTTGCGTGTCGTCCCATGCACTGAGAGGTCACTGGTTTGATTCCTGGTTAGGGCACAGGCCCGGGTTGCGGCCTCCCCAGTAGGGGCATGCAGGGGGCAGCTGATTGATAGTTCTCTCCCATCAATGTTTCTCTCCATCCCCTTCCTCTCTCTCTCTTTCAAATCAATAAAAGTATATTTTTTAAAAAAGAAAAAGATATAGCCATTCTTCTTTTCAAGTCTGTGACAACTGGAGTGGCCACTTATGGAGAGAGGCGATGGAGCACTGCAGGGAGAGTCAGAAGACATGGCTTCCAGTCCTAGCTTTGCCTGTCCCTAATTCTTGGTTCTTGGGTGACTTGGGTTCGTCCTCTCTAAAATGAAGGGCTAAACTCATTATCGCCGAGACTCCCTGACAAAGCAAAGATTCTAGATTTCAACAAAACATACATTTTTTGTTCTGTGTCCCAGCTGTTTCTCTCAGGAAAGCAAGCAAAAGGAGTGTGGTTCTTCCCAGGCAGATTCTTTCCCCCTGTGTCCCAGAGCAATCGCAACAGAGGCGAGGTACTGAAGTTAATCAGAGGAAAGTCCGGGAAGCAAGCACAGCCCAGCCTGCATCACATCATCCTTCGTCTGACATGTCCTCACTGCCATCATCCCACAGGCAGTGAATGAAACCACCCACTGGCCCTTTGGAGCCTCGCACGCCACAGTTAGATCGGCTTGCACATCTGCCCCAGCCCACCTACCAGGATGGGGCATTGGCTGGAATCTACCAAGGATATCATCAGAGAATAAGAGCCTGGATAAAATTTACCAGGCTCCAAGAGACAGACCAACATAGTAAGAAAAAGCACATGTCACTTCATTAAGTAATTAAACTGGTGTTTTTAAAAGTCAACATCGTATGTAAGAAAGCACAATCTGTTTACATTTGGTCAGATGTTTTCGGCTGCAGAGTAGACTACTTCAAAGCAATCTGTTAAGAGGTGCAGGGAAGAAATATTTAGGTGCTTATGAATCATGCTGAAATTGGACAGAGTTGGCCCCAAGACATGGCACATCCATGACAAATTAAATTAAAAAACAAAACAAAAAACTCTTGGTGGAAAAATAAGAGAAAGTTGACTATGGAGCTATTTAACATCAGTCGCACATTTATGAAAATAATAATGTTCGCAGAATGTAAGTTCCCTGAGGACAGAAACTTATATCCCTCTTGTTCATTCTGGTGTCCCTTGAGACCAGCAGAGCACTTGGCCTAAACCAGCACCCAGTTTATTCTTGTTAAATGAATGAGAATTCAAAGACTGTATGTTTGGTGTTGGAAAATGCGTGTGTGAGTCTCACTCCTATTAGGATAGGACAGGTAAGTGACTGATGATCAGGCCTATAAGGAAGAGCCTCTAGACCAGAGGTTCTCAACCTGTGGGTCGCGACCCCTTTGGGGGTCGAACGACCCTTTCACAGGGGTCGCCTAAGACCATCAGAAAACACATATATAATTACATATTGTTTTTGTGCTTAATCACTATGCTTTAATTATGTTCAATTTGTAACAATGAAAATACATCCTGCATATCAGATATTTACATTATGATTCATAACAGTAGCAAAATTACAGTTATGAAGTAGCAATGAAAATAATTTTATGGGGGAGTGTCACCACAACATGAGGAACTGTATTAAAGGGTCACGGCATTAGGAAGGTTGAGAACCACTGCTCTAGACACACACCTGCTGTTTCTGAAATCTGCCAGGCCCTAGAATTTTATGACTACTGGCTCCATCTCAACATGGAGCCTTTAATTCTATTGAAGGAATTTGGGGGAGGGATGGCAGGGGATAGAGAGGCCTGACAGCCAACTTTCTTTAACAGACTGGAAGTGGCTATCTAATGGGCTTTAGAGGGTAAGAAAGCCTTGTCACCCAACACATGACTTTAGAGGCCAAAGCCAACCAAATGATCTCAATGCTGGGTGGGAGGGGAAGTATGACTACAGAAATGTCCCCTAGTCAAAAATTCTTGTTCCCTGCAGACCAGTGTCTTTCCCAAATATGTGTGTTTTTCACTTGCTTCATTTACAGCATATTGTCCTTAGAAAAACAGGGCTAAGAAAAAATGCCAATAGATTTTTCAGTTAAACCCCGTTGCTAATCAGAAACTGCTAGTGAAAAACAGGAAATAGAAAAGAGACAATGATCCCAGTTCCACCTCGGAGTTGCCCTCACAGCCGGTTCTCATTCTCTCATTCTCACCA
>NW_005356751.1:3165981-3168772 GCF_000412655.1 Myotis brandtii | reverse complement strand
GGGGAGATGGGAAACACCAGCATTTCCACCTTTATAATGGAATAACTCCTGTTCTAGAAGACACTGCTTGCTGTACAAAGCACTGTTGAGTAAGATCCCCCTTCGATACCATGCAGTTTTTTAAAAGGTGTTTCTGAATGAGTTGATGTTAAATGGAATTTTAGAAATTAAAAAGAAATTTCAAGTTCAGCTGACTGCTGGGCAGTTGGAAAGTGCTCAGGTATAAGGGGGGGAGTTTTCCTCCTTTTTCTCTAGAGTCTCACACCTTTACAGAAGCTAGCCCCTGAATCCCTGCAGGCAGCTAGACTTTTAGGCCTCACCCCCACTTAATTTTGAAATGATTCCTGTGCTCACTGGAAATCGAGCCCCTGCAGTTGTCCAAAATCCTCACACATTTCTCCTTCCCATGCTCTTTAGCATATTAAACAGAGGGCTCTTTTGTCCATTGGTCTAGAGTTTATTAAGAAAATGGAAGTTTCTGAAAATTAAAAATGGCAACAAAGTAAGTGGATGCTGCATGGACATGCTCCCAGGAACAAACTGGAATTACAACTAAAATATAGAAAAATTTCCTGAATAATCAATGGAAAACTCACAGGAGAGAACCCTGATACCCAAGAACCGAATGTGGAGACCACATAGAGACTGATAGAGGGGCGGAGGCACAAAAGGACTGGCCAGGATCCCACAGCCAGCAAATGAAGTTCCGGAGAGATATCTCAGCTGTGGGGGGTTGCCACTGAGAACTCTAGGATCTAATTCCCAAGCTTAGCCCCCCAGCAGAGAGCTCCACAACTGAGAAGGTGACCCACATAACATCTGGCTGTGAAAAGCATCAGGGTGCTGTCTGCCATGGAGTGACAGCTAAAAATTCATGCACCCTCTTAAAGGGTCAACACAAAAAATTGCCTGTGGATCCACCCAGCTTGTGCTTCAGCAGAGGGATGGTGAATCAGACTGGAGCTATGAGAGCAGAAACCAGGACTGGGGACTTGGAGGACAGAGCTCAAAAGACAGACACCCCAAGTTTCCTGGGCTAAGTCATTCCCTCACACAAAGTGGAGGACATCTTTCCCACATAGACTTCTGCCTTGCCTGGGGGGAAGACGGTTGACACACCTTACTGGAAAACAGCTTGCCTGAGGCCACTTAAGAGATTAAAATTAACAATTAGCCTCCAGGCAGAAAAGATATAGTAACTGAGAAAAGAACAGTCTGAGATAAAGAATGACATAACACAAATAAAGAACACATTGGAAGGAATACACAGCAAATTAGGGGAAGCTGAGGATCAAATCAGTGAATTAAAAGACAGAGTTGAAAATATCATGCAATCAGAGAACAAAAAACAAAAGACAATTAAAAAACAGGAGGACAGCTTAAGGGAGTTGTGGGACAACATGAAACATAATAACAATATTAGAATAGCAGGGGTGCCAGAAGAGGCAAAAGGGGAGAAAGGAATAGAGAACATGTTTGAAGAAATAATGGCAAAAAAACTTCCCTAACCTGGTAAAGGAAAAAGTCACACAAGTTCAGGAGGCACAGAGAATCCTAAGCAAGAAGAATCCAAACAGGCCCATGCCCAGACACATCATAATTAAAATGCCAAAAATTAGCCCTAGCTGGTTTTGCTCAGTGGATAGAGCATCAGCCTGTGGACTGAAGGGTCCCAGGTTTGATTCCAGCCAAAGGCACATGTCTGGGTTGCAGGCACGATCCCCAGTGGGGGGCGTGCAGGAGGCAGCCAATCAATGATTCTCTCCCATCGTTGATGTTTCTATCTCTCTATCCCTCTCCCTTCCTCTCTAAAATCAATAAAAATATATTTTTTTAAAAAAAATAAAATAAAATGCCAAAAATTAAAGACAAAGAGAGAATCTTAAAGGCAGTAAGAGAAAAAAAAAATGTTACCTACAAAGGCGTTCCCATAAGGCTGACACCTGATTTCTCATCAGAAACTCCACAGGCCAGGAAGGAATGGCATGAAGTACTCAAGATAATGGAAAACAAGGATCTGAGACCAAGATTACTATATCCAGCAAGGCTATCATTCAAAATAAACAATCAAATAAAGAGCTTCCCAGATTAAAAAAAGAAAGAAAAAAAAAGGCTAAAGGAGTACATCACCACCAAGACAGCATTACAAGAAATACTAAATGGACTTCTGTAATGAGAACAAATAGAGAGAGAAACCTAGCCATACAGAATTAAAATGGCAATAAATAAGCACCTATCAATAATAACCCTAAATGTAAATAGATTAAATGTTCCAATCAAAAGACGTAGGGTAGCTGAATGGATAAAAAAACATGACCCAACTATATGCTGTCTACAAGAGACCTACCTCAAAACAAAAGACACACAGAGGATGAGAGTGAAGGGATGGAAAAATATTTTCCATGCAAATGGAAAAGAAAAGAAAGCTGGAGTAGCAATACTCATACCCAACAAAATAGACTTTAAAATGAATATGTTTCACATGAAACAACAAATGTCACTGCATAATATTAAAGGGATCAATCCAACAAGAGGATATAACCCGGGTAAACATATATGCACCCAATACAGGAGCACCTAAATATATAAAAAAGCTTCTAGAGGACTTTATCCGAGAGATCAACAACAATACAGTCTGGATCTGATGGATTTAATTGACATTTATAGAACATATCACTCCAACGGAGCAAAATATACATTCTTCTCAAGTGCACATGGATCATTCGCAAAGATAGATCACATGTTAGGACACAAAACAAGTCTCTACAAGTTCAAGAAGATTAAAATCATG
>NW_005356751.1:3163486-3164311 GCF_000412655.1 Myotis brandtii | reverse complement strand
CCAACAGCCAACATCATACTCAATGGGCAAAAACTAAAACCATTTCCCCTAAGAACAGGAACAAGACAGGGATGCCCACTTTTACCATTCCTGTTTGACATAGTATTGGGAATGCTAGCCATAGCAATCAGACAAGAAGAAGAAATAAAAGGCATTCAGATTGGAAAAGAAAAACTGTCATTATCGCAGATGATATGATATTATACATAGAAAACCCTAAAGACTCCATCAAAAAACTACTAGACTTAATGAATTTGGCAATGTAGCAGGATACAAAATTAACACCCAGAAATAATTGGTGTTTTTATACATCAATAATGAACTCACAGAAAGAGAAACTAAAAAAGAAAAAAATCTCATTTACTATTGCACAAAAAAAATTAAGATACCTAGGAATAAACTTAACTAAGGAGGTAAAAGACCTATACTTGGAAAACTACAGGGTGTTGAAAAAAGAGATAGAGGAAGATGTAAACAAATGGAAGAATATACTGTGTTCATGTGTTGGTAGAATCAACATCATTAAAATGTCCATACTACCCAAACCAATCTATAGGTTCAATGCAATCCCCATTAAGATACCAACAGCATATTTCACAGACCTAGAACAGACTTTCCAAAATTAATATGGAATAGAAAAAGACCCTGAATAGTCACAGCAATCCTGAGAAAGAAGAACAAAGTTGGAGGGATCACAATACCAGATATCAAGCTATACTGCAAAGCCACTGTTCTCAAAACTGCCTGGTACTGGCACAAGAACAGACATATAGACCAATGGAACAGAACAGAGAACCAGAAATTGACCCAAGCCATTATGCTCAA
>NW_005356751.1:3144289-3163343 GCF_000412655.1 Myotis brandtii | reverse complement strand
AGAACATACAATGGAGTCAAGATAGTCTCTTCAATAAATGGTGTTGGGAAAATTGGACAGATACATGCAAAAAAATGAAACTAGACCACCAACTTACACCATACACAAAAATAAACTCAAAATGGATAAAGGACTTAAATGTATGACGGGAAACCATAAAAATACTAGAAGAATCTAAAGGCAACAAAATTTCAGACATATGCCGAAGCAATTTCTTCACCGATACAGCTCCTAGGGCACTGGAAAATAAAGAGAAAATGAACAAATGGGACTACATCAAAATAAAAAGCTTCTGCACACCAAAAGAAACCATCAACAAAACAACAAGAAAGCCCACTGCATGGGAGAACATATTTGCCAATGTTATCTCTGATAAGGGCTTAATCTCCAACATTTATAGGGAACTCATACAACTTAACAAAAGTAAGATGAACAATCCAATCAAAAAATGGGCAAAGGACCTAAATAGACAATTTTCAAAATAGGACATACAGAAGGCCCAGAGACGTATGAAAACATGCTCAAAGTCACTAATCATCCAAGAGATGAAAATCAAAATGACAATGAGGTATCATCTCACACCTGTCAGAACGGCTACCATCAACAAATCAACAAACACAAGTACTGGCGAGGATGTGGAGAAAAAGGAACCCTCATGCACTGCTGCTGGGAATGCAGACTGGTGCAGCCATTGTGGAAAACAGTATGGAGTTTCCTCAAAAAATTAAAAATGGAACTCCCGTTTGACCCAGTAATTCCACGTCTAGGAATATATCCCAAGAAATCAGAAACACCAATCAGGAAGGATATATGCACCCCTCTGTTCATAGCAGCACAATTTACAATAGCTAAGACTTGGAAACAGCTTAAATGCCCATCAGCATTTAAGCATGAGTGGATTAAAAAACTGTGATACAGCTACACAATGCAATACTACACTGCTGTAAAAAAGAAGGAACTCTCACCATCTGCAACAGCATGGATGGACCTGAAGAGCATTATGCTAAGCAAAATAAGCCAGTTGGAGAAAGGTAAATATCACATGATCTCACTCATTTATGGAATATAATGAACAACATAAACAGATGAAAAAATATAGAGCCAGAGAAAAAATATTGTAAAATATAATAGAAGTAATTCTATAAATAGAAGTAATTTGCAGATTTTTAATATTTCCTACAACTTTTGTGATATCATACTATGTTGGTACAGTTTGGGTAATATTATTATACTTAAAGTCTTTTTTTTTCTTGAAAAAAAAAAGAAAATGGAAGTTTCTGAAAGGGAGAAAAAGAAATAGCTTGTTTCTTTGGAGATAAGAATTCTTAGCATCATTTTGTCCTTCATATACCTTACTGCTTCCAAAATATTGGAACTAAGATAAACAGCAGGGCTATGTCAGATTTTGAAACTGTGGCCATAGGGACATGTGTTCCAGAATTTCCCAAAGTGGGTCCTGTTCTACAGGACATTATGCATGTTACTTGGGGGAAGAAAAACAGGGCTCTGTGCCAAGAGAGTCTGAGTAATAATACCAAGTTTCATCGCTCTAAGACACTATATATTGTAAGAAAGACCATTACTGATGCCAAGATTAGACCATATGGAATCTAATAAAGCAAAAGCAGCAAAGGGAGAATAAAGGAGAAACAAATCTTCATGCAGAGAGGGACTATAGGAAAACATGCTTGCATCAACCTTGGTACCAGCTAAAGGGAGAGACAAAAAAAATTTCTCCTAAAAATTTCAACAACAAACGATATTCACTGGATTTGAAATCCAAATTCAAAAAATACTGCAATAGAGAAAGAGATCCCAGGCAGGCCGTATCCCCATTAAGATACCAACGGCAAAAGCCTTATAAATTGTCTCTGGGAAAAAATGGCTTCAGGAATAATGCCATCAAGATGGCAACATAGATCATTCCCAATATCAGTTCCTCCCACAAGAAGACCAATGGCAACTATCCACAGAGAAGACACCACTGTGAAAATCCCAGAGCAGGGGGATGAGGCTGAAGCACCACCCAGGACCACAGAGACAGAGAAGGACCACATCCAAAGGAAAGAAGAGGGGCTACACTCTGACTGCGTCGCCCCTCACCCAGGTGGCACAGCACTGTACCAAGAGGGTCCCTCAGGGCCTATTGTTTCTCCAGTGGAGAAAAGAGAGGCCCAGGTGGACACCTAGCTCTCCCCGCACTGCAGGACACTTCCTGGGTGGCCTAATCCAATCTTGCCCTGTGGGAATCACTGGGGAAATCTGCAGAGGCTCAGAGATGAAAAAGGGGGTGGGGCTTACAGCAACCAACACTCAGATCTCACTCTTGGTGCATCCCATTCTTACTTGCAGCAGTGGGATCCTGGCTAGGGGCTCTGCCCATCTACAACTGAAACACTTGAGAAACTTCATTGTAGACAGGTGGTCTGTCTTACAACTGGGTTTAACCATGTCTTTGGAGACAAGTGGGTTTCACCATGTCTTTGGCTTAAACATGTCTTATTGTTTTCCTTGCTGTTCTCTTTTTAAATGTGAACATTGGCGAGAGACTTCAAAAGAATAATTGCTTAACATCTGACTCTGACCAATTTTATCAGATCTTAAAAGCAGAGCAGAAAATCACCTAAACGTAGGGGTTACAAGTCATGGAACATAAATTTCGACTTCAAAGATTTAATGAACACAACTTTGGCAGTAAACCTACCTATCCAAGCTTGGTGTATGTGTACATCCAAATCATCAACAACTTGTCTGTGTCCACAGAGGTCTATGTGAGGATTAGGACATCCTTTCATAATTTTTTAATTTTTCTAAAGTGTCAAAACTTTGCAGTATGAAAACTGGATCTCTCAGAAATACTGCTTAGCAAACAGCCTTGCTTTTTAGTCACCCACCTAGGAAGGCATAGTTCACACTCCCACACCTGTCTTTGTTGGACAAAAGTGGAATTGTAAGCAGGTAAATATCCCTATCCCAATGCCTTCTCAAAGTAGCGATAAAATCAAGACTTTGCTTTACTTCAACTGCCTACAGATTATCAAAAATAATCAACAGAAACTTCTTTTAGTTCTGAGAATGTTATCCTTAAAAGAGAAAATTAGGAATGGGTATAGGTGTGCCTCACTTTAAGAAATCTCAACTTCTCAGAAAAAGAAAAAGATGTATAACATCTATTTTCATTGCAGAAAGAATTTGCTAATCTTCATTGGCCCATTTAAGATAACATAAAATGCCAAGATTTAATTCATACTCAATTTTTCTAAAATAAAATGATTAAAAATATCAGCTTCATGCATATCATTGAAACCAGTGATTAAACCCAAGAGGAAGGAAGAATAATTGAAGAAATCTCTGAGAGTTATAACTACCAGTTCATTTTCAAGGACAATCTTGTTCTTTTGTTGTTGTTTAAAATACTAATGTAGTTTTTAATTCATAAGTACATTTAAATACTATAGGCCTTACTTTTCACAATTGACACTCAGGATCAAACTTTACTTATATCCAAGATTTGGAGTTAAGCAATATCCTTTAAAATGAAGATGAGTGGATATAAAAATAGAATCCCAATTTATAAATTTGCTAATTTTTCTGACCAACATACTCTATACAGCAATTTTTAGCCAATGAAATGCTGTAAAAGCATCCTTGATGTCAGGGCATCAATTACTTCTCCCTGATTTAAAATATTTACATTCAAGGTATTGGGTGAATGATCATTTTTCCAAAAAATACCTCAACATTTCTTGTTATTTTTTCTCAGACTTCTGAATTAAAACTTTATATCAAGCTTACTTGTCATCATTCAAAAACGTAAAGAAATGAGTACTCATTGGTTGCTATGTAAATAAGAGAAAAATAAATAAAAATCCCAGCTAAATATATATTCTTCTTGGGTTTAAAGTTCAAGTCAACTATCAATTACATAATTACCACAGTGTCACTATTTATTAGTAAAAGCCATGAAGCATAGTAAATTATAATCCAGGGAATCTTATAAAGGGGGAAAAAAAGTCTTTTTTTTTTACCTGGGCTGAGAAGCCACAGAAGAAACCAAACCAGAAATGCACAAATGTGAATGCAAAATTCTTATAGAAGAAGTAGCATAAGAATTTGCACATTCGGAAATAGGACCACCTTCCGTGAACCAGGAGAAGCCTTTGGAGGTATCGAAACTGTGCAAAGGAGTAGTCACTGGCTAAGACTGCCTGCAGTCCCTCCTGGCCACTGATTCCAATGCCAATGTGAGCGCCTGCAAAGGAAAAAAAGAACACTGCCATTCTCCAAACAAAGATACCATCTCTCTGGGGAACTTGTCATTGCTCTTTTATGGTATTATTTATTTACAGGAACCTTACAGCTATGGCATTCATAATTTTCACATACATTATCTCATGAACCACTCATGATGGATATTTATCCTAGTTTTACAAAAGAGGAGATTGGCACAGAAAAGTTCAATAACTTGCACAAGGTTTTACAATGTGTAAGTGGCAAAGCTGGGACTCAACCCAAGCGTTGGGACTGTGGGACCAGTTTTCATTCCTCTGTACCAATGTCCTTTTCTAGCCTAAAAATACACAAATGACTTAATTACAGACAAGGAGGTGGGGTTTTTTTTTTTATGAATGCTAATAATGGTGGACTCATTGGACCCAAAGTAGTCATTTTAGAACCACTGAGAAAAATGAAGTTGTACTGGAATCTCCATCACATATTGCCCAATGCTGAACCTGAGGACTTCAGGTATGCAGCATGCCCCACTGAGCAAATGTTCTCTTACTTTTGATCATGCTGACATCATTGGCTCCATCGCCTATGGCCAAAGTGACAGCATTTCTGTGTTTCTTCACCAGCTCTACTACTTGGGCTTTCTGGAGGGGCGTGACTCGGCAGCACACCACAGTCTTACACATGCAGGCAAGTTCTAGGAGATCATTCTTGACATCACTTTCTAGGGCATGAGCCTATGATTTAAAAAAAAATACAGAGTAGAACAAGAAGCAATAAATCAAAGGCATCACTTGGGAAGCAGATTTCTTTTTCAACGGATTCATTTTCTAAACAGTTAAATTTATGTTAAGTAACAACAGCCAATAAAGAAATGAGTGTTAAACTTCTGCTAAAGGCCAAGAAATTTAAGAATTAAAATAAAAGACACAGTACCCCTGCATGTCCCCTTTGACACATTATCATTTTGAGCAGGAGAGAGACACAATTAAATGCCAGAGAAGTTCCAGAATCTCCAAAAATCAGGAAAATCCAAAGACAGAACCTAGTCACCATCTCACCAAATTTAGAATGAACTACAAAATGCTGATTTCTGCCCTGGCCTGCTTTGCTCAATAGGTAGAGGGTTGGCCCGTGGACCAAAGGGTCATGGGTTTAATTCCTCGTCAAGGGCATGTACCTGAGTTGCAGGTTGGATCCCTGGCCCAGGGTGTGGGCAGAAGGCAGCCAATCAATGTGTCACATTGATGTTTCTCTCTCCCCGCTTCTACTCTCTCTAAAAAACATGCAAAAAATATTCTCAGGTGAAGATTAAAAAAATAATAATTACAAAATGGTGCTTTGTTCTCATGATGGAATTTTTGTTTCCTTTGCATTGCTGTTTAGTATATTTAGTGTTTGTTGTGGTGGTTGTTAATGCATGGATTAATGAAAAGTAGATAATCTGGAGATCAGACTGAAGAACATAGTGATGAAATCAAGAGAGGCCTGCACAAAAGGGTGGTGTGCAAAAAACAGGTGGTGTCTCAGATAGAGTTCCTCAACCATTTCCACCCTCTCTCTTCTCCAAATACATAACAGCCTTTAGATATGCCAAGAAATAACTGAAAAAGAGAGTTCAATCCTTTGCAATTAACTGTGTAATTTTTTCTAGAAAACATCTTGCTGTACACATCTTGCTGTAATAAACACAATAAGAGGAAACAGTAATCCACCTAAACTTTAAGTCATCATATCTTTGAATGAATCTTTAACAAGATATTCACAGCCCCTCACAACTGGCCCCTATATTCCTTTTGAGTTCTGTCTTCTACCACTAGCTTTATGTTTGCTCTTTACTGCCATCATGCCAAGTTGCTTATTTCCATAATTTTACAGGTTCTTCCTTATATTTGCACTGCTGTCTCCTCTACCTGGAAATATCACTTCCTCCAGGGAGTCTTCCCTGATTTTCCCACAAATAATTAAATGTGTCTGTCTCTATGCTCTCAAAGCACTGTTTGTTCCTCTTTATAGTATTTGCCATATTACTGTGAGATTAGTTGTTCCACCAGATGGCAATCTTTAAAGCAAGGTCCACGTTCTATTTATATCCTTATCTTTGGGCTTTAGGACTGTGACCTAGGCATGCTTAGTAAATGTGACTGGAATGACTAGAAAGAAGGGAAAATGGCTATAAAAACAGGTACTGAAATAGATAATTCTCATGTCAAGGTCTATAACTCCTACGGGAAATTGTGAGTTAGCACTCTCAAATATAAATGCCCTTTCTGAAAAAGAAAGTATGTAACTGGCTGTCTTGCCCAAAATGGTCCCCCTTTCTCTCTTTTTTTCCCCTTTATTATCAACAAATGAAAACCTAGACTCCCCAACTCTAAGAAAGAAAGATCCAGTTACATCCTGGAAAAGCATCAAGATTTCAGCAAACTGGAATTATAATGTGTTTGTTTTTGTAAGCTTTGACCATACTATCAGATACAGGGTCTGTTCTCCTTAAATGAAAAATGACATTTCATGGTTTCACAAGCTTCAGGCATTGAAGCTGAAGGGGTTCTTGAAGAGGATCTATCTTAGCTTTTTCCGCTTATTTAGAGACAGAGACAGAATAGTATATGTTATCACCTGAGTACTCTAACCCACCACACAGTGGCTTCTTTGAGCCTGAGGGAAAGTCAAAATGCAGCTCATTAGGGACCCTTTCCATATGGTGGTCCATTCAGCTTGGAGACTACCAACTCCAAGATGACAGGTTTATAATTTTCAGTTGCTATTCATTTGTGCAAGGGAGAAGTCCGTGTCATCTGGACAAACTTTCAACTGAGCTTGGCCTGCAGCTGAGCTCTGTAACTTTCCATGGTGTAGAAGGCAACACATCATTATGTCTGGAATCCAGCTGGATAATGCTGAGCCCTCAGAGCTAACAGACAGCTGATCACAGGGGGGAAATACAGATCCAACTTTTTTTGTCCTCTAAGAAAATGTCTACAAGAAGATACACTTATTTTCCAAAGTTCGAAAGAGATAAGGGGTCATCAAAGCATCAAAGCGGAAGAAAAATGTGAGATTAGTTCATTTTGCATAGAAATGGTAACTTCGCTGGACTGCAATCACAGCTTTTGTTTTCTAAATTAGAAACTCAGAAGAGCGTTTTGATATTTGTTCAAGATTTGGAACCTGAACTACATTAAAAGTACAATGCAAGTTTATTCTATTACGACAAGAACCAGATTTCCTAATCAAAGTAAATTGTTTGGCATTGCTGTAAAGTGCTGCTATTTAGAAAAGCCACCAGAGGTATCTTAATGGCAATAATTTGGAGTGGTAATTATATGAAGGTCGGGTTGTACTCTGCAAATCACAAGCATTAGCAAGAGCAATAATTGCAATACATTCATCCAGTCGCATTACTTTAATTAAATAACAGCGAACTGTTACATTCTCCCTCAGAAAGCACTTAAACAATACTGCTAAATGCTCTACAGTCACTTAGACAAGATTGATATTCTGTGAATTTGGTATTTCTTTGGATCCTCCCTTTACTGTGGTAATTCAAGCAATAATGCATAAAATGTATATTAAAAGTTTCCTTTTACCTCACAAACAGGAAATCAAGTGTATGCTTGTTTCCATTAGTGTCATTTGTTTGGAAAACACAAAAGAAATTATGACAACACAAAAGAGACGATTATTGGGGTGAAGAAAAAGAAAGAACAAAAGCCTTAAGTGAACTCACCAAACTGTGGCCATTTATGATTAAGGCATAATCTCCTGTTACGGTTTCTTCTACAATTGAGTCCAGCTCCAGCTGCTGCTTTTTTTCAAAAACTATATGGCCATTGGAAGAACTTCTGTTTTGTCCAAACAAATTTTCCTTTGCTTTCCTTAAAGGCAAGGGGGAGTAGGGGGGAGAACAAATTATAACAAAGTATACAGAGCATACCTTTTAACTCTAACAAGAGATTGGCCTAGAGGGAAATTCATTTTGCTGCTATTCAGACAGGCTGTGACACAAGATTCAGTTACAGCAAGCTTGATAATTCTTTGTAATAGGGATACCATAGCAAATTTCCAAATTCCAGGAAGTAGGAAGGAAAACATAATGAAATAAAAAAGAATCATCTTGAACATTCTAAATTACTTAAAAGCTAAATCACCATCTTGATCTGGCCTTGAACTAGGGGCTCATGATAAATTTGGTATATAAGGTTGTCTGCATTTCAAGGACTTAAGAACCACTGATCTGGCATGAGATATTGTTAAATAATGAAAGGGAAAGACTAAAGAAAATTCATAATATCTTTTAGGGATTCCAGGGTATCTATGTAGTAAATGAATTAATCAATTTGTAGAACAATGTAATACAATCCAGCTTAAAACAGCAGGCTTCTAAGGACAATATATTTGACAATAATACAAATGACAGCATTCATTGAATTGGCATAGTCATTATATTATAATGGATTATTATAAGTGAAAATTGTACCCATCAGCTCAAACAATAGACTAAATCTTCTGAGAAAGACACTATAGACACCAAAGGGTAGAGGGCCATTCCAAATGGAAACTCTCTTCAATGCCCTAGCCCTGATCAGCAGTAGAATAATCCTGTCCACATCTCATCCATCTCTGCTGTTTAAGAGGAAGACTGTACGGAGACTCAATAGCCTTAGAAGTGGCCTTTTCCTTTTCTCTTGAAAATGGAAAGATGATGCTTTTAGACAAAGGGAAATTTCTTCTCTGAAGACCCTTGAATGACAGGTTTTGAAATAACACAGGGCAAGCTGACATGATTACTGAACTTTTCACCACAACAGGGAGCTACTCAGCAGACCCTCCCTGAAGATGAGTGTCAACACCAGCCACCAACACTTCAGGCCACAGCTTGCATATACAAAATGAGTGCCCATGAGAAAATGGGGAGTGAGAGACTGGCCAGAAAATGGATGTTTTGGCTTAGAGCAAAATGAAGTGGTTCCCCAAAGGTTCATCCTACACAGAAGAAGTTTAATAAAATGGTTTTCAGCGGTGACTCCCCTGAAAGAAGAGTATGTTCACTGTACAAAAACAATCACTGTAGTCCGCAACTCTCTATTTGAAAATGTAACACTAATTATTTACATACTAAGTTAAAAAACAAAAAAAACAAGACAAAACAAAACAAAAAAAACCCTTATCTTCTGGCTCAACATCTCCTTCTGCTGTCCAGGACCCAAACCACAGCCTGTATTTAGGAACCCAAGCAACCCAGAGGTTACATGGCCCTAGGTCCAAGGATGATATCATGCATTTAGCAATCAGTTTGCAGAATCAAAATAAAAGGTTTATAATGTCAGAGTGCTATGTGTGAAATTTAAGGAGTTAAGGTGAGGAGGGGAGGGAGAGCAGTCATGAAAAGTTATGGTTTTAAGTGGGAGGAACAGACTTTTGCATCAGATAACCATGTCAGGGAATCCTCCTCACAGTCATGGAAATTTATAGTCCCGTGTAATGAAGAAAGCAAAAGAGACGAGTTCCTCAGAAATGATCATTTCCCTGACAATGTTGCAGAGCTCATAAATTGGGTCCGAAGAAAGCACCAAAGGGCAAACATCCCCTGAGGTTTCCTTTTTCGTAAAGTTCTCACTCGCTGTATAAATGACTCAATCTCTGTGTTCCCTCAGGAGAATGAAAACATTCCAAAGAAGGGTGAAGTTCATAAAAGTATTGGCTGAAATTTTATTTACTTAGTATTTTTCCCCCTAAATTGTCTTCCTAACATCTCACAAGAACCTTTTCCAGGCAGACAAAGGACAGTTTTCCTAGCTCTGTTTCCATTCCCTCTGCACTCCCTCCGTACAGGACAACCCTCCTCACCAGATCGGGCTTGTGCATTTTCAGACCTTTGCCCATGTCCTATAGTTGTCATTTCTTTTTCTTCCTGGAACATCTCTTCAAATACCAGCTGGCTCTTGCAAAAACAATTTATTAGAAGAGCAAAAGCTACACATAACTCCCTTCAAAGAATATGCACTATATTTTTTGCAGGCATAACACACAATGCTTAACCACAGAATACAAATAACACATGCTAAAACAAAAGAATGCCTTTTTCCAGGCTTCGTAATGAAGGGCAGTCTATTACAATGTTGGCATGCAGAAATGCATTAATGATTGAAGCAACCGCAGCATTCGCAGCCCCATGCCACTACAAACACAGCAAAGCCCAGTGAGGCCCATGTCGGCTGGTATGCAACCTATAAAGAAAAGAGATGGTAGGGAAAATAGTCCTTCTGTCAGTCCTCTTAAGACACCCTATATTCAAACATTAAAAGGACCTGTTAGGAAATGGATTGATATCATGATTTCATGCTTAAAAGAAGACAATCTTGACCTTGATATAAGAGCATTGGGCTTGGAACCTGAAGACCTGGGTTTGTTACTTTACAGAGTCAGTTGGAGTGCCGGAAAGTGTCCCCCATTGGCCAAGATGATAGAGGGGAAGGTTGTTACACTGAATGCGCCAAAAACTAGACATATGAGTGGATAGGGCTCCAAGGCTACCAAAATCTAGCGAGGTAATTGGATAGAAAAAATCCCTCCCCTCCCTATACCTATAAGATCCTTGGTCTTCAGCAGAAAAAGAGATTGGGTCTTTGAGAGGCGAGTCCGCCCCTCTCCCAGGTCCTATGGCTCCTGAAATAAATAGCTTTCCTTTTGCACCAGCACCTGCCTCGGGAATTTGGCTTTTGTTACACCAAGCAACCAAACTTCCATTTTTTTGTTTTGTTACAGGTTCAGGCCTGAGGTTTGCCTCTGACATCTAGCCACTTGATTAGTCAATTACAATCTCAGGCTACAACCCAGGTCTTCAAATTCCTAGCTCTTGATTTGCCATGCCAAATAAGTTTACTATAGAGTCTGCCACAGGCTGCAGGCTGTTTCTAGGTTGGGCCAAGACACAGTGACAGAGGAGCAATTCACGGACTACCCTGCCAACAGGAAGGGAGAAAGTACACGAAATTTTTATTTCAAGCCTTAGTTCCATCCCTTACTACCTGTGTGACCAGAAGACATTAAAGCCCTGAACCAGTTTAGAAACTGGTTTCTTTATTAGAAACTGGGGGAATGGTACCAGCTAATCAGACTAGATGATAACAGCTATGAAAACTTGGGCAGCTATACACGTATGTACTAGAAGATCTCCAAAATTACTTATTTCTCTGAAGTTTTACCATTTATGATAGAAATTTAAATGACTAAATACAGTTAGCTTGGGTGACTAGCATTTGGGGATTAGGAGCAAGATGCATTTTGTTTGGCCTGCATAGTGTTTTTAAAAAATCTGTATGAGTTTATGGACAAGATGATGTTCGCCTTTCCAAAGGCCCCCACCCCTCCCTAATGTCTTATAGCCCAGATCATGCAGGTAATGTTACCTTTCTGGCCCTGGAGTTATTTGCATTTATGAATCCTGCTCGCTCAAACAAATAGCTTTCCACCAAGTAGCTGTATTTTTTTTTTTTATTAAGGAGGAAAGTATATCACTGGTATACTTCTCAGAAGCAGTAGAGTTATTTCATGGTTTAATTAGTTATAAGACATGAATTGTTCTAACAATAAAGCATGTGATACATGCAACAAAAATGAAACATGGAATGAGTTTGCCTGTCAGCCCAAGCAAAATTACATTCTAGTCTATTTTCTTTAGGGCAGAAGACATATATATTGGTGCAATATAATCAGTGCAGTAATCTTCTGAGAAACCATAGCAGAATTTAATTGTAGATTTCTGGGCATGCCCTCACTACTAAAGCAGCTATGGCAGTAAAGTTAACAAAGGACTCAAAGTGTCTCAAATGATTTCATGACACTAAATTTGAAACAAGCCATATGCATGATATGCATGAAAATTACATATCCATGTTTATAAAATAATCTAAATACATTTGACAGGTTTAAATATAAGCATTTAGGTCATTTCTTCTGAATAGCTACTACCACTTAGATCCTGTTCTTTTGATATACTTTTTTTGTTTGGTTTTTACATGAACTCCCACTGAACTCAAAAGCATAAAACAAGAAAAGTTAATGGTGTAAATTTATGATTTCAATATTTTATCCCCAGAACTATGGGCTTTGATATAAGTAACCAAGATTGGAATTATAGAGAGCATCTTTAGCAATAATTTTTCTTAGATGTTCTTCCCCCCCATCATAATATTAAGAAAATGAATATTATAAATGGATGTAGAATTTTCTGCTATGCATTACCTCTCTATCTTAGACTCTAAAAATGGGGTGAGCTCCAAGTTTGGGCTGAAATAAACATTATTTGCCAGTCAGTTAAACAACATGGCCTCAAGGATCCTGAAATAATTAGTCTAGATAGAAATTATTTCCTTTTTCCCTCTAAATATTTTTTCTCATTAAAAAATGGAGATAAATTTTTTGTTTTTTTCCTAATTGTAAAAGTATTGTATGAATACTATTTTAACTTCAGATGATACAAAGAGCCATAAAGAAGAAAGCAAACATGATCCATCTGATCCATCACTGAGAACTATCAACTTTGTATATGTCCTCTAGAGCTTAATAGGTAGGTAGGTGGACAGATATGGATATAGATATATAGTGTTTATACATATACAGGGGTGGGTAAAAGTAGGCTTACAGTTATTCATATGGAAAATAATACAATACTTAGTGAATAATAATCTATACTAATAAAAGGGTAATATGCTAATTAGACCAGACATCTTCCAGACATCTTCCAGACGTCCTTCTGGACAAAGCCATGGTGGCAGGAGCCTAGGCAGAGGCAGTTAGGGGGAAATCAGGCTGGCAGGGGAGGGCAGTTAGGGTGTGATCAGGTCAGCAGGGAGCAGTTAGAGGGTGATCAGGCCAACAGAGGAGCAGTTAGGAGGCAATCAGGCCAGCAGGCAGAGGTGGTTAGGGGCAATCAGGTAGGCAGGCAGAGGTGGTTGGGGGGGATCAGGCAGGCAGGCAGGCAGGCAGGCGAGCAGTTAGGAGCCAGTGGTCCTGGATTGCGAGAGGGATGTCTAAGGGCCCTGGATTGGAGAGTGTGCAGGCCAGGCTGAGGGACATCCCCCTCCCCCTCGCCCCCATGCACGAATTTCATACACCGGGCCTCTAGTACAAGAATAAACTTTCATGTACTCCCAACTGTAAACCTACTTTTACCCACCCCTGTACACATAAACATACATGCTTTTTATTTTAAAAAAGGATTATACTTTGTATGATGTTTCGTGATCTCATCTTTTATTTAACTATATCATGGATATCTTCCAATGTCAACAAATAAATAACCATTTTTAATGACTACATAGAATTCCATTGTAGGTATATAGCAGGCAATTAACAAAATCCCTGTGGCTGGGTATTTGAGCAATTTCTAATATCCCATTATCATAACTGATGCAGCAATGAATATTTCTATATATGTACGCATATATTTGTCCATTTATTTTCTTAAAGGCAATTCCTAGAAATAGAAATCCTTGGGTAAAAAATGTGCATATGTGAGCCCTGGTACAGTTTCTCAGTGGTTAGAGCATCCGCCGTGGACCAAAGGTCTCGGGTTCAATTCCCAGTCAAGGGCACATACCATGGTTTCAGGGTTGATCCCTGGCCCCAGTTGGGGCCCATATGAGAGGCAGCCATTCACTGTGTCTCTCTTACATCAATGCTTCTCTCTCCACCTCCTCCCTCCCTTCCACTCTCTCTCTAAAGATCAATGGAAAATATATCCTTAGGTGAGGATTTAAAAAAATAATAATAATAATAATAAATGTGCATATGTGTAATTTTGAAATATATTACAAGTTTTCCCTCTAGAAAGTTTCTACCAATTTACACTCCCAACAACAATATGTAAGAATTCATATTTCTCTACAATCTCTCCACATAACAAGTTATGTCATCTACTTAGTCAACCACATGTAGCTGAATAAAATTTTGAGATATTAACCTTGATTCCCCACCCCTTCTGCAAGCACCACCACTACCATAGGTGACCTTCTTTGTTTCCTCAGAAACATACCTTGCCTTGGGGAGATTCGACAGAACCAAATATAGAGAAAACAAAAAAGTCAAGATCTTGCTTTTTGCTAAAGGAGTTTATCACCACCAAACCAGAATTACATGAAATATTAGAGTCTTCTCTAAGAAGAAGAAAAAAAGATAAAAACTGTAAAAAATAAAATGGAAATAAATACATATCTATTAACAATTGAATCCAAAAATCAAAATAAATGAACAAACAAAAACAGACTCATAAAGATAGAGAAAATTTTGATGGCTGCCAGATGGGAGAAGGCTTGTGGAGATAGGTAGAAAAGGTGAAGGGATTAAGAAGTACAAATTGGTTGTTTCAGAATAGTCATGGGGACGTAAAAAACAGCATGGGGAATATAGTCAATAATATTCTAATAATTATGTATGGTGTCAGATGGGTGTGAGATTTACTGGGATGATCACTTAGTAAGTCACACAATGTCTAATCACTGGGGGTACATCTGAAACAAATATAATAATGTATGTGAACTGTAATTGAAAAATTTTTTAAATGATTTAAAAATTTTTTTAAAAAGATCTTGCTTTTTGAGTACCAAAATAGGCTCTTGATACTTATAGTAGCATTGTCATTCTGAATTCCATCAATCTGGAATTTTACTAATTGGGCTTTTTAAGAGGGAAGAAAAAAGTTTCTTTAAGTCTCATGAGATTAATCCTTAAAGCAAAATAGGCATAAACTGTTGGCGATTAGAAAGAAATGACCTCTTTTTTCCATCTCCCATCCAGCCTACAGGAAAAGGAATTTAAAGAGGAGCTTAGATGCTGATGAGTCACTAAAAGATACCTGGGTGTTGACCCACATCCTGCACTACTAGTGGTTGGAACCATGTGGGTAATGGAACCCTCAGATAAGTTTTTGGGAATCTGAGGACGGAATAGTTTTCACTGAGATTGAGTGACATGGAGGATAGTAAAGTTATTTCAGGAACAGAGGCAGCCATGTGAGAGCACAAATCTTCTAGGACACAGGTCAGGAAGCCACTCGCAGGAGGATGTGGAAGTCAGCCAAGAGAGACAGCCAGCAACCTCAAGAGACCAGAGACCAAATAGGGACACAGAAGTAAGGAAATGCTAAATACCAGCAGGGTCTATAAGGTCAATGGCAGGTAAGGCAACTGTGCATCCTACACTTGAACTAAAGTTACCCAAAAGTGCCCAGTTTAATTGTATTGTCATCAAGCAGCAAAGAGATTCAAGTTCAGTTTTAGAAAATTTAATAAGTTTCTGTTCTTACACACCTGAATGTATTCTGGACTAAGAAGTCAGACAGCTAGAAACGACAGAGCATCCTTCTACTCCTCTTCACATGGAATTGAATTCTAAGTCCTATTCATTCTACCTCCAAAGTACTTTCCCCACGTTACAACCTCACTGCCTTAATTCAACCCTCATCATCTTTAAGCTTGAGTATTCCAACAGCCTCTTGATGCATCATTCATTTTCTCAGCAAACATAATCGATCCTGTCACTAGAATGTTATTTCTAAAATGCAAAATCAGGTTTGTCACCCTTCTGTTTAGAGACCATTCACATTTATCCAATACTTTCAGGTATTGTATACAATACCTTCAGGATAAAGTCTAATCACTTTTGCTTATCAATCAAGCTATCATCAATCCATCTCTGAAAAGATGTTTCCACCCTTAGGTGTGAAACATTCTAGCTACAACTTGGAATATTGCTCCTGAAAAATAACATGACTTCTTTCATGTTTCTATTCCTTTATGTGTGCTAGTTCAGCAACCCACAATATCATTATCCAGTGTAACCAAGGGAGGAAGAGGGCCCATAAAAGTTGTGATAAAGATCAGCGTTTTCAATATCTTAGAAAGGTTCATAAAAAATATAGATTTTCTATGATAAGATTGCATAGAATCTCTAATTTTTTTTAAGTTTTGTGTTATATTTGGCTATCATGACATCAACCTGGTCTAGAAAACTGCTATATCATGCTGGTTAGAAGTTATGACTGGAGATTGCCTATGTCTTTGCCAAATAAAAATTGGGAAATCTAATTAATTGTTACTGACATAATTTTATTATTATTTATATAATTTTAATGACAGACTCCAGAGAGTCTATTGGGAAAATAATAATAAGAGCAGTGCTTGTCGCTGGAAAGATTGGGAACAATGGCTGAAGGAAAGAGGGAAGGAGGAATGAAGGAAGTGGAGAGAGTGGGGAGGGCAAGAAGGATGTTAATTAGTGGCAGCAAAGTTTTAAATTCTTGACTCACTTAATCCTCAAAATAAAATAATCTATTAGGGTACATATTTGTATATTTTCCTATTTTTCAAATGAAGAAACCAAGCAAAGAGAGATTGAACAGCATATCAAAGTCACTCGGCCAGCAGGTGAGCATGGAGCGGAGATGTTAACTAGGCTCCAGTGAACAGGCAGTTTGTGCTCTTCCTCTTACTAGTACATCTGCAGTCTTTCCCTGAAATTTATTCTCACCTAATTGCTCATCTAGTGTCTGAACACAAGTGAAGCAATAAGGTGCCTCAGCAACTACATTTTTTATATTAATTTTTTAAAGGAGTAAGAATACATCTAAGGTGTTTTTAGGGAGAAACATAGCAAGTAATTTGGTGCATAGGATCTGGGGTCACACTGCCTAGCTTCAAATCCCTGCTGAACCACTGACTAGTTGTGGAACCTTGGGCATATTGCCCTGTGTCTCAGCCTCCTAATCTGTAAACAGGGATAATGATAATGTCTCCATTGGGTTGCTTTGAGAATAAAATGAGGTAATACATGAATACTACTAACAATAGTGTCCCAGGCATAGTCTCAAAGCATTTAGCAGTAGGCTCATTAGACTCTGGATATGCTCACATCTATTTTCCTTCAGCAAGAGATAAAATCCCCCCAAATAAAAAAATTTTAATTATTAATTATCAAGCAAATCACCAATATTTCTTCAATAGACTCTATGGGATCTATCATTAAAGTTATAGAAATAATAATAATAAAATTATATCAATAATAATTAGATTTCCCAATTTTTATTTGGCAAAGACATAGCTTCCAACAAGCATGACATAGCAGTTTCCTATGGTGGGAAAAGGCAGTGTAGAAGAAGTTGAGAGGTTTGATTTAGAAATATTAGTTAGTGGTGCTAACGGTTGAGACTTCGTTTCTTTCTAAGGTTCAGGAACAAAAGTTTAATGGAGGAGACACCTTAAGGAAACCCATAGTGCACCACAGTCCCATGGAGGGAAGGTTAGGCCCCCCTCTAGAGTACAACAAGCAGCAAGCAGTTTGCCTCCAAGCCAACAATCTATTTAGTCAGACTCAAAATGGGTTGAACTTAGAGAAGCTACTATAAGCATCAACAAACAAAAATTGTTATAGGACAGCATTTTTGAAGTGCTAGGAAAATAATTATGCAGACTTATAAAATGTTCTTCAAATAAAGTAACAAAAAATAAATTGACAAATAAGAAATACTATTTCTCAAAATTTAATGTTTGTCCACTCTTACCTTCAATTTCACCACTTATACATTTTCTGGTCTTATGTGGTGGTTACACAGGTGCACAGTATGCTATTTCAATAGCAGCTATATCAAAATGTCTACTTTCTTGAAAGACTACCCAACTTTACACACCATCTCCAAGTTTATCTAACCATAAGCTTCATCTAGGTGCTTATTAAAATACAAAGTCCTATGCCCATCTAAATTCTTAATAATCTTAATTTTAAAGCTAGAGAATTGGTATTTTAACAAGTGCCCTCAGTAAAACTGATCACTCATTATCATGTAGAGTTGACAGGTGAATCGCCAATGCATACTTTTAAAGGCTAACAATGTAAATGATTGAAAATTATTTTCTAAAAATACTTGGGAACCCTGTCCAGTTTGGCTCAGTGGATAGAGCATTGGCCTGGAGGGTTGTGGGTTCAATTCCTGTCAAGGGCACATACCTCACTTGCAGGCTTGATCCCCAGTCCCAGTCAGGGAACTTTCAGGAGGCAACCAATCAATGTGTCTTTCTCACATTGATGTTTCTCTATGTGTCTCCCTCCCAATCCCTGCTTCACTTTCACTCTCTCTAAAAATCAATGGAAAAAATCCTTGGATGAGGATTAACAAAAAAGTTAAATTAAATTAAATTAAAAATACTTGGAAAATGTTGGAGGCTTGAAGATATTAACGCACTACTAATATCAAACTTATCTTAGTTTGTGACCAAAATGAATAGAATTTTAGGAAACATGAAGAAAGAGCTCTATATTAAATGAAGACCATGGGTAACTATAGTGTCTTTCCACTTTTTCAACTACCTGATCTTCCCTTTTCCTCTCTCTTTTCCACTCTTTCCTTCTTCCTTTAACACTTACCTGAGTTCTTCTCTGACTTCCATTGCGGTGTTCCCTGCTATAATGAACACTTCATTCATGTCATCAGTCAGCATGTTGCAGGCATAGCCAATGTTGATGGCAGTTTCTGATACAAAATAAAGCCTACTTCAGTTAGAACATTACTTGATAATCTGTCTATATATATAAAAGCCTAATATACAAATTGTCCCTTCGGGAGTTCGACCAGGAGTTCAATCACTCGCTGTGACGTGCGCTGACAACCAGGGGGTGGCGCGGAATGAAGGGAGGCCCCGGCTGGCAGCCAGAAGGCCCTGATTGGCCCTGATCACTGGCCAGGCCTAGGGACCCTTTTGTGCATGAATTTCGTGCACTAGGCCTCTAGTATCTACACTAATAAAAGAGAAACATGGTAATTGGC
>NW_005356751.1:3139380-3143133 GCF_000412655.1 Myotis brandtii | reverse complement strand
CCCCCCCCGAGTGCACAAATTTTTGTGCACCGGGCCCCTAGTATATATATAAAAGGCTAATATGCAAAGTGTCCCTGTGGGAGTTCGACCGGGAGTTCTATCGCTCACTATGACATGCGCTGACCACCAGGGGGTGACACAGAATAAAGGAAGGCCTTGGCCAGCAGCCAGCAGCTGGGGAAGGGAGGCCCCAGCCAGCAGCCAGGGAAAAGAGGCCCTCGGCCAGCAGCCAGAAGGCCGCAATCTGCCCTGATCACCGGCCAGGCCTAGGGACCCTACCCATGCATGAATTTCATGCACCCGGCCTCTAGTACACTTATATAGAAGTGTGTTTTTTTCTATATAAGTTTTGAAGTCATTGCTGTATTTTCTTGTAGCTTATAGGCTCCCTTAATGTCAGAGAGAGCATAATGGGTGATAATGCAAGAGACCCAGAGGGAATTTCAAAGCCCTGGCTCCCATGATCAAATTTACCAACTGCTAACTCCATGGATCCGTAGCCACATCTATGAATCCTCAATTTTCTCATATAGTTTTTACCAGAGGTCCCAAATACTACCTTTGGAGAGCTGAAATACTAAACTTAGCCAATTTTCAATTCTTATGTAGTAAGAAAACTGAAAAACAGCTCAACAAAATGTTCAGTTGGACAGCAAAAAATGATCTTGTAAATTTTTTATAGTTCTCCTACATGCAACATGGTCATTTTCCCATTAAGTGAATGGACTGCTGCTGCTAGAAAACTGGAAAATTACATGATGTTGGGCATTCCTTCCTTCAATTTTATAGAAATGGAGCCTAGGATAGTTAGGTAACCCTTCCATCTTCAATAAAGTCATTTGATTCTAATTCTGAGTTCTTAGGCTCTACCTAATTCCATGGAATCATTAGATTTGCCTGTACTAGGTCAAGGAAGGCAACTGATAAAATCTCAGCATGTGCTTTGTATAAACCGCAGAAACTAAAGCTAAATAATAGTAAACTTGTGGATATTCATAACTAATTGAGCAGCTATACCCACTGATTAACATCAAACTCCAGGAAGTCTGTAGTAACACACCAAAGAGCTCAACTTTCTATTGTTTATTTTTGTGATCACTGATTTGGGTGAACATACAGAGAACTGATTCACCATATCTGAAAATCCTCAAATGTTCTAAAAACATCTACAGGTAGATAGAATCTTAAAAACATGTATTCGCCAGTTAACTGAATGTTTCTGGTTTACTGATGACCAAGCGTAAAAGCATTTTTGTTTTAACCATTACTGCTAGCAATAGATCCAAAATGTAGTGGTCCCCTTTTCTTTCTTAACAAGCACAGAATTATGAACATAATGACTCCTTTTCTGATGACTTGGCATTTTGTCATGCCTGAAAGTGGGTCAGCTCCCATTTACCACTGCATGGGAAGACTTGGAATTCAACTAGGTTACTCTAGCACAACTGTTGTGGTTGTTAAAATACCAAAATATTTACATACCAGTTGATAAACAGTTGCTTCCCTGAGCCTCCCAAAAGCCTGTTCTCTCCTCTAAGATCCCCAACCCTTTCTTCATTGCATCAAGAAACTAAAGGAGTAACCCTAAGATCTCTAATGTCCTGCTTCACTATTACTCAAGTCTCAGTCCTGATTGGAGGCAGTGCTCACATAAACCTGTAGGTAAACATTTTTAATTCCACTGTTGCCTATAGGTTTAACTATTATATTGAAGAAGTGAGTTGAGCTGAAATTCAACAGACCCCAGGGTATACTCTAGAAGATATTTTCTTAATTTGTTTTTATCTTTAAATAGTAAGTTCTTATATTAACTTTCCTATTTGTATTTCAACTATTCCCTATATAGAGAACTGGGCACATATCTAACTAATTAAACTTTCTGATTAGTTAAAATTTTACCATATAAATTATTGCCCTCTGTTCAAAACATCTGTTTTAAAATTACCTTGTTTGTCTCCTGTTAGGACCCAGATCTTAATATTGGCTAGTGATAAACTTAAAACCGTTTCAATAACACCCTCTTGTAACTTGTCTTCTACAGCAGTGGCACCTAGAAGCTTTGTTGAAAAATAGAGAATACCTTATGTTAATGCATGCAAACAATATTCATAACATTTACAGCTTGCAATCACAGAGTTCAGAGGTCAAGGAACACGAATTGAAGACAGAAAGTATGATGCCTTGATATAGTAAACATCCTATTATGTGCAGCGGTGGGTTGGGAAGGACCCAAGAGGAGTTTCTCTAATCAAGCCAACTCATAGGAACACCAGCTACTGGCAGAGATCCTGTTAGCACAAACAATCAGAAGCCATTTGGGCTTGTACCGACTTAAGAACTCCCCAGCTGCTTCCTGGCCACTGGGGCCTCAGGGAAGAGTAGTTTCTAGAATAAATGATACTCTCATACTCTGGGCAGCACAGATATCATCAAAATCTCATAGGTCTAAGATGGCTCAGAGCTGTAAAACTTCCCACTCTTCCTGGCAAGTTTCCTGCTCTAAAAAGGTGAATCATAAAGCGGGGAGGGGGAAAAAATAACATCAATGACATACCAGAGGTTGACAAACAATAGGAGGTCTGCTATTGTCCACTCTAGGGGACTTCCAATTACATAAGCTACAACTAATCGAAATAATCCTCTAGGCTCTCACACATGGCAAACTCAAAGCCAACATATAACACATGATTAAATGTTTGAAAAAGTAACATCTGCTGTGTGCAAGATGATTTAGCCAGTGGATTATTCCTATCCTAGATCTCTAAACACATACTGTCCTCTCCATAAACACAAACCATCATGCTTCTCAACTCGTACCATCAAATCCCGTTCAATTTCTTCATACAGCCCAGCTATCCGTTCATCCCTCTCATCTGTGGCAGCATTTGCATCTTCGAGCATCTTATGCCACTCTTTAAAGTACTTATCATCCAGATCTCTGTATGCAATGGCCAGGGTTCGAAGGCCTTCCCCTGCAAATTCCTGCCAGAGCAGACATTGATTTAAGAACCATCCCAAAGCAATAATCATAGCAAGAACAATAACAATAACGGGTAAGAAGCTTTGCACTCAAATTCACTTTGTATCAAGAACATAACTTGCCCATCCTGACTCTCCAACTTTTTAATCTCCTTGAAAATAGGAGACAATGTTTGCATTTTGAATTTTATTTCTATTAAGTTAAAACATTCAGGGGACCTAGCCTTTCTCCTAAAAGATATCTAAAATGTCTCCTGAAGTGTCCTAGTTGAGAGTGATCAACGGTGCCCATGACTTGACATATCCATTTGAACCAACATATATTGGTTTCCAAACTATCCTCTGCCTGCAAGAAGCCCTCCTGGCAATGAGAGGAACGTAGCCTGTTTCATGGCCGTGTCACTCAGCTTTGAGTGGAAAGAAAATGACCCTTGGAGGAGCCATAGCTCTCACATCAAAGGCAGAGGCTCTCTGAAGAGATTGTAGCATGACAGCTCACCAGAATTTTGTCACATTCCCCTAATAATATAGCTATGTCTAAAATTAACTCAGTCCTACTTTTGTTTGTGCTTGAAATTTTCCATAATAAAAAGTTAAAAGTCAATAATAGGTGAATAAATAGATGTTAGTCAGGTAATAGAAGTTTAAACCTATTAATTATGATTATGTGATAATAAAAACCCTTAGGGGAAAAGGGGAGAGAAAGGCAGGAAGTCAATATAAATGTTTGCTTCTGGGAAGGAGGAATAGAAGGGGAGGCTGACTTTTCATTCT
>NW_005356751.1:3118202-3139206 GCF_000412655.1 Myotis brandtii | reverse complement strand
ACATATATACACACACACACACATATACATATAATAAAAATGTTTTAAAACTTTAAAGACACCATAAGGTCAGGTTAGTTTTTAAAAATTATTTTTTATTAAACTGTTTTCTATGGAGTTAGTATTTAATAACAGGTCAAATCAATGGGAGAATTATGCTTTTCCTTTCATGTCTCAGTAAACTGACAATCTTAAATGATACTTCTGGTGCTTTATTCTTCTAATAGGGAAACCTTTTTAAATTAGGAGACTGGTAGTTGCTAAGTGTCTCACACGGCCGCAGTGGCTAGAAACATATGTAGATCGCTTTGGGGGAATGCTGAAAACCTTCCACTCTGCCGAGGCCTCCAGTGGTCATTTTACGGGCCTGTATACTATAAGCGTTTTTATAGCCATTTCTCTGCCTTTGGGCATTGCCATTGAGCACATCTTCTCTAAGTGTTTTGGCTTACACAACACACAAAGGTTTGTGATCATACACCAGTTAAACCGTGACACATCCTAATGAGGTTAATGGAAAGAAAAAGTCAGTGCAGACTGCCCAGAAAGACCATGAGAAAAATTCTCCAAATTTATCTTGTAGGTGGTAGCAGTTTGGATATGGCAATCACATTTATAAGCCCTGCCTTCCAGGACCAACACTGGGTCCCCTACTGATCTGAACATGGAGTCACTGTGTTGTAACCATCTTTTATCCTCTTAATTCGCACAAACATTTCTTTGCCTTTAACTTGCAACCCCGCTGGGCATTCTTCTCTGTTCTGTACAATAGTGAATCAACTCTAAGAAGACATTACAAAAAGAGACAGATGATTTAAGTTATTTAATTAGAACATGAAACACAAATTGAATCCTAAATGAGCATTTGAGCAAGGTTGTTTCCTATCATTAAACAATTCAGAATCAATAATTAAATATAAATTTAAAACCTCAGAATTTGAAAGTCCAAATGAATAAAGTGAATGAAAGCAAAGAACAAGTCAAATTGATATTACCTGAAAAAAAGTTTTCTTTTGCCTAGAAATGCAAAAAGGCCAAATTAGGCTTCCTATATTTTAGTATGAAAGGCAATCGTATGAAAATCCAGGGCATTAGTGTTTGAGCAATGACAAAAATTAGATACTTATGATTCCAATGTTGTTCTCATAAAAAAAAAATTAAAAAGACCATGCCAGCCTTCTGGAAGAGATTAAAAGAAAATCAAGGATCCTCTATTGGAAAGACAAAAACAATAGCTATGTTTGTACCCAATATTACTAAACCATCATTTTTTAAACTTTGAGTCAAGCAGAGGTTTTTTTATTCATTTTGTTTGTTTGTTTGTTTAAAGATTCAGGAAATGTTTTGTATAAAATATAGGGCTTGACAAAGAACATGAATCCTCAATAATTGTTTAAAGGAGAGAAACCAGTGAGGAAATGAGAGTTTTGGCCAGTTGCCCATAGAGTTCATACTGGGTTAAACAGAACCTCAAGCAAATACTAGAGAGACACTTGAACCTTGGGTTTAAACCAGGTAATGCTCATATTTAATTCATAGAATCTTACTTTAAAAAAAAAAAGTTTGCCAAAGATCACCCCTGCTCTCTTCAGAAAACCTTTGGAAGGAAATAATGCATAGTTTCAGAATGTATGCAATTGGTAACTTCAACCCAGGGAACATAAGTGACTCATCATGATTTATGTCCTGAATAAAAAGACCCCTGGAAGAGAAAATTGGCTACAGAGACTATTTTCCCCTCACCCTGTAAACACAACCCTAACCTTTTCACTGATGATGATCGTACGACATTCTGTTGGTGCCAGACACAATGGAACTCAGGTGAAAGCAATTGTCCAGCTTTGCTTCCCTGATCCAGTCCAATCTCCCACGGGGAGCAGCCCCCAACTGCAGGGGAGTTAGAGCCAGTGTCTGAGCCTGCTCCTGGCCGGAGGTAGGGAGCCCACATTCAAGGGTTACTTCTCAGCTGCTGTGTGTTAATCCACCTGTGATGAGACCAACCAGACTCTCGCGGGGCAGGGGGTGGGGCCACGTGCCAGTTTCCAGACATTCGCTGGCACAGTTTCCTGTGGAACCACTCTCCACATGTTTTTTATTTCAGAAGTCAGATCATTTAGCTGATATTTTTAAAATAAGACCTAACCATAACAAGTGGCCAAAGGGCCATTGTGCTAACCTTAAAACAGAGGCACTTACACTGATATGGTCTGACGTCAAAGCCAGAAGGTCTTCATTGGACAGATGAAGTTTTTCAAACAGAATCGTGTCTGCTCCTTTGGAATAAAGCTTTATCTGTCCTTCCGGGTTTCTAACTGAAAAGAAAAAAGTTTGGAAAGTAGGTGATAATCAATAAAATCTGTCAAAATGAGGCTCTCCCAGGGCTCCAGCCAGGCAATTTGGAAATGTGCATGTTTCAGCCAGTAGTAAAATATTCAGTGTCTTTGGTTAGAAGGTCACTATCTAGGTTGCTTGGCTTTATTCCTGTTTTATTAACTTCGAAATATTTCATCTATTGGAATCCTTTGATTTCCCAAACTCAGAAACAAGTGTTTTTGTTCTGATGTGTATGGCCTTCCTATTTTCCTTGCTTACTGTTTCCAAAGGGTTGATACATTTAAATTAAGCCTGTATTGAGCAGAATTGGGAGCTTGATTTCCTCTCTCCTGGTGTGAAATTTAAGACCTACAGTAGGAATCAACTAACTGTCGGTGTTATGCCAAATGATCTCCATATGGAATTCAAGCCCTTCAAACCAATGTTTTATGCATTAGTTCTCAGCCCTTGCTAACATATTTCTTTACCCCTTTACTCCTTGGAAAAGCTTTTTAATTCCTGGTGGTTCATTCTTGAGTCACAATCCTGGCTGTAAGCATGCCTCACAGGGGGCTTTCAAAATCCAAGTTTCTACCTTCTTCCCACTGGAAGTCTTTATTAGTATGGCTGGGTTTTTGACCTGCCCCCAGGTTTGGGAAGGACAGCCTTCACTAGGCTTCCTCATCTCCAATACCCAATCCTCCCTCCGATGTTCCACATGTTACTGTCAGACAAGTCTGTTTTTAAACTGCAGAATACTTGGCCTACCTTTGTAGGCTTAGCTTTACAGCTTGGCACATACTAGGCACTTGCTTATTTACTGAATGAGTAAATGAATGAGTGGATGGCATGGCAATGTATTTCCTTCCAGGAACTGCCTACAATTCAAGACAACTGCCTGGGTCACAACTTCATGGTCTGAACACATGGATCCTCACCAAGCTTCATTGAGCCATAGATTATACATGTTTCCATTCAATGATACCTTTCCCCTAAAGATAGAATGCCTCAAAACAGATTACTATTAATTTAATAGGACTCAAAATTTGCCACTTGATTTAAAGAAATACAAATACCATTGTCCAATAATTGTTTTTCCCTCTCACCTCTAATGACACTTAGTTAACATTAATCAGTTCTAGTTTCCCCCTGGCTTGGACAGATCTAACGCACCCTGGAAATGATTCTGTACTGAGACTTGTCTAGGTTCATCATTCTTCTAAGATCCTTGGTCAGATTTTCTAGTTGCCATAACTCATGCAGTTTTCGTACACTCTGGCTTTAATTGCCCACATTAGAGGGAAAGAGAGAAAATATATATGCAATTTATCTAATTGTTCAAGGGCGGGGGGTGGGGGGGACATTTAATCCTAGAAAAGGCTTCCTCTTACTTTTATAACAATCCAATTTGATAGTTTCCCAAATAATTATTTCCTCACATCGCCAGAGCTATGAAAGCAAAGTATATATATCCTACCTTTGCCAGTGGGACTTCTCTGTGACCATTTTTGATAGTCCAGACTAGGACATCCGTTCTCAAACTTTTGGGTCTCAAAATTCCTTTATCCTCTTAAAATTTCATGAGGACTCCAAAGAGCTTTTTATATGGGTTCTATCAATATTTACCATGTTAGAAATTAAAACTGAGAATTTTATTATATTAATAGTCTTGTGACACTATATATTACTATAATGATCATTATTATAATAATAAACCTATTACATAAATAACATTTCTATGAACTAGAACTATATTTTTCCAGAACAATAAAATTTAATTTGAGGAGTGCATTGTTTTACATGGTTACAGGTCCCTTTAGTGTCTGGCCTAATAGGAGACAGTTGGGTTTTCATATCTGCTTCTGCATTCAATCTGTTGTGATATTACACAGCAAGTGGCCTTTGTAAAACTCCATAGTATACTCAGTAGAGAAAGAGTGAAAAAGACATTAGTATTATTATGACAATAGTTTTGTCCTTGTGCATCCTCTGAAAAACACTCCAGGTTTCCTAGGGTTCCCCAGACGACACATTGAGACCCACTTGTCTAGGGAAATCACAAAGCCATTGTGATTTGCACAAATTCCTTACCATCTCCTTGTTTCAGTTTCTACATGTGAAAAGGAGATGTTTTTTAAAAATCTAACTTCTAAGGTCCTTTTCAGCTGTACAATTTTCTGATTCAATAAAGATGTTCCATCTCTGATGCTATCTCCTAACCCAGCATTGGCCCCTCTAATGGACACATTATCTTCCTTCAATAACTAGCTACTGCTTCTATGTCCCCAGATTCAATAGCCAGACTCATCGTTCACTTAGTCTCCAAATCAGATATCTGGCCACCATTCAGCTGTCCCCCTACACACCCACACATCCAATTGAAGTCATGAATTTCTCTCTGTCACCTCTCTTGCCTAGATTATCACATTAACCTACATGGTTTTACTCTTTCCAGTCCTGCTTCCCCCAGACTCTTCTGTAATCCAGACAGAATCATCTTCCCACTAATGTTCAGAAACCTGCAACAGCTTCCCTCTAACCTTAGATGAGGTGTGATTCCTTAACATAGCATAATCAGGGGTCATCCAGATCTGCCCCTTTCCAGCCTGTTTCCTGCCCTGCTCTACCATCTTCTCCTCCATGCTACCACACAGAACATATTTTAATTCCACCTTCTCCTTAGCTTCAAGTCCTTGGAACATGGTAAGCACTTAATAAATCTTTGCTTAATTGAGTTGAATTATAATGATGTGAAATTTATTGAGAGCAGCAGCTATGGCTTTGTGACATACAGTGGGGCCTTGATTTACGAGTGTCCCGACTAACGAGTTTTTTTAGATACCAGCTGTCTCTCGGCCGATTTTTTGCATTGAGTTGATAGAGTAATTTGAGTTAATGAGCTCCTTAACGAGCTCGGTCTCGGAACGAATTAAACTCATAAGTCAAGGCCCCACTGTAAAGGAAAGACAAAGGTCAGAAACAGTTACAGGTGTATGCTGTAAGAGTAAATGCAATAGCAGCACTGTGAAGGGTGATCAATAATTCTGCTTTGCATCTCAGTTGGGTGGCTGTTCATACATTCACACGGAGAAATGCCTGACATACGGCAATATGATTTTTACTGATAAGCATTGAGTAGTTTAGAGTTGAGCAACCCTTATCTAAGGACCTTGTAAGGGCTTTTCAAGGAGCTATTATAATGTATTCTTCTTTAATGATTACCTGCTACTAGCCTCTACTATAACTGTCTTTGAACTTTATCTCTATATTTTTATTTACATAATTAGTTGAGTTTGTGCTTCTAAAACTATATAATGAGATTTATATGTTTATCAATATAGTAGATTCTAAACCCTCTGACATAAGTCTCTATAGAAATCCATTTTTATTTACATATCTCTAAATTAAATCAGGGGTCTTGTTCCAGAATGAAAGTACTACTGGTATACATTTGTGGTTCAATAAATGATAGGCAAAAGGGGGGAGAAGAAAAAGAATGAGAAGGAGGAGAAGAAGGGGAAGAACAGAAGAGGAAGAAGAAGAAGGAGAATGAAGAAGAAAAAGGAGGAAAAGGAGGCAGAGGAGGAGAAACATAGCAAATGTCTGAGCCTTCACATCAGGGTGTTGTCCCCACAGACCAAGCCATGTGACAACCATGAGACCGGCGTTGTTTTTGCCTTGTTATCAAACAGAGACTTTTCTACCCTCGTGCAGCCTCTCTTTCAAAGTCCGCCAGATTACAAGCCACACAGAACCAAAATAAAGCCCTCAGGCCTCCATGCGTTCTGTGGTGGAACATTACCTTTCTTCATATGGGACCCATTACGGCAAACATCTGATGTTTGTGGTCAGGCTGTGATTTCTCCACAGCCTGTAATGTGACTGATGCTGGAGAAAAGCCAAAAGTTTCCCTGTGTAGCAATCTTAGGTTTTTGTCAACACCCTCAGAGCCAGTTCTGGGCCAACCCAACATCAATAACACCTCCCCTGAAGCTGTAAATAGAAGATAGCTCCCACTGATACCGCATTAGGTTGACACTTAAAGCAGCAGCATCTGTGCTCATTGGCAACATCAATGATAACCGCCTATAACCTGTTGTTAAAAATATAAAAATAAACATCCTCAGATGATGTTTAGTTTTGACCTGCTGAGAGCCATCTTCTAGGGCTAGTTTCCAGTAGTTAAAGACCAAAAACACTACAATTACATAAACACATATGTTTTCCACAGTAGAAAGTGATTTAATATGAGGATCAGGATATTCAAAAGTTACAACGTATTGGGTTAAGTTTTATTTAACAAACATTTGTAGAAAACCTACTGTGTGCTAAGCTCTGTGCTTGGCTCTGGGCAGTTTAAGACTAAGGCATGCCCTGGCCAGTGTGGCTCAGTGGTTGCACCAAAAGGTTGCCGGTTTGAAACCCGATCAGGGATATGCCTGGGTTGCAGGCTCAATCCCCAGTAGGGGGCATGCAGGAGGCAGCCCAACGATGTTTTGGTCTCATATTGATGTTTCTCTCTCTCCTTCTCCTTTCCTTTCTCTCTAAAAATCAATAAAAATATTTTTTAAAGAATAGTATTAAAAAAAAACAAAGACTAAGGCAAAATGAATGCATAGCACCTGCCTTCAGGTAGTACACACTCCAACAACTGGGAAAGTCATGATTCTCGTGGGACTGGTATCACACTCATGTTATGAACAAGGGGCTCAGGATAACAAAGGAGAATACAGTTATTTGGAGAGCAGGAAAAGAATTGAGAGAATACATAGCATTTGAATTGGACATTACCAGGTGAGTAGGAGTTTTTTAAGAAAGAAGTAGAGAAAAGGAGAGTTCTAGGCAGGGGAAATAGCACACATAAAGGGTGTGAAAGTGTACAATGCACACCAGGAATGGTGAAGACTAGTAAGTTGGAGCACAAAATTTGGAGAAGTGGAAGAAAAATCAGATTGCAGTCAGACTGCAAATAATCTTGAAGGACATCCTAAGGACTTTATCCTTTAAATTCTACAAAGCCACCAAGGTTTTTTAAGAGAGTGATGGCAAAATCAGCCCAATGTTTTAGTAAGAATGCCCTGATGTCAGCATAGAGGATTACTTTAAGGAGGAAGAATTTTGAAGATTTTGCAATAATACAAGCAAGCAGTGATGAGAGACATGACTAAAGCCATGGTACTGGATAATAAGAGAAAAGGAAAGAAGGCGTTTACAATAAAAGGAGGTTTTGAGGCTAATTTTCAAAAGAAACAGTGTGAATCACTGAGGATTCAATAGATAAGGCGAGAGATGCTGAGCCCTGAGTAGTGAAGAGTAGCAAAGGAGACAGGTTTCAGAAACGCTCCACACAGCTTTTGGGAACGTAAGGAGTAGTATTTGATGATCTATTAGTCCAGAGAAGTGGTCCCCAAACTATGGTCCCCTGACCAGCAGTACTTGTATTGGCATAATGCGGGAGCTTATTAGACCTGGAAATGTTTAGGCCCCACCCCAAACCTACTGAATTAGAAACTCTGGGACTGAGGCCCAGCAATCTGTTTTTACAAGCTCTCCTGGTGGTTCTGATGGGAGGTAAAGTTAGAGAACCACTAACCTAGGGGCATAAAGGAGGGAGAGAAGGAAGAAGGGAGGGAGAGAGGGAGGGAGGGAGGGGACCAGATAGAACCTTCAGCTTTGAAAAGGAACAAAAGCAATTTTTCTCTGAGGCAGGGGGAAAAAATGAGTAAAATTACAACTTGGGAATGAAGGAGGAGGATAGGGAAAAGTATAAGTTGATGATGTGCATCTCAGAAGGCCTCCTTTTTTTTTTTTTTTTTTAAGAGAGAGAAATAGGAGATGAATTTTGCTTCCAAGAGTGAAGGAGATCATGACAAACTTGAGGACTTGAGGGAAGGGCAAAGGCTTAGAACACCTGTGGGAAGGACTGGAAAGAGGAGCAAAGTACAAATGAGAGGGACACTGAGGCAGCACTGAGGGTTAGCACAGTTTGAAAAGCATTCTTTGTTGTGGTACTAAATACAGTTTTAGGTGATCAGCTCCAGTAATCCAGGTAAAGAGAGTCAATGAATGATAATGAGGAGGCTGATGATGGTGTTCACAAAACAACACTATCAACAATAACTAGCACGTGCCAAGGAATTCAGGAACTCAACCTGAGCAGTGCTGTGTAGTGATGACATGAATGGGCTTGGCAGTCAGAACTCCTAGATTTGAATCCCAGCTATTCCACTTCAAGCTACGTGACCTTGGTCAAGTTACTCAATTAAAATGGTCATAAAAGTATGGTACTTACCTGTTTTTATAACAATTCAATCAGTTCATTCATGTAGAGTATTTAGAACAGTGCTAGACACATAATAAGTATTTGTTAAATGTTAGTTATGCTTATTACACAGTGTTCAGGCTAAGTTGAGGATGACAGAAGTTCACAAAGCTACAAAAATATCACAACTCTCAGCACATAATCAAGAGCAAAATTATCCATGAGAAGCATCGATATAACCATATCAAAGATCACAAATAATCTCAGCTACCAACCGCACCTATGACAGACATCCTTTTCCTGATATTGTTGAAATCCAAAAAGGCAAGCAATTGGTAAGTAACTAGTGTTCCCAACTCTTCTATTGTTATTGTCTCTGGGGTCCGAGACTTAAAAATGAACCCCAAATTTCTTGCAGCAGTCACCAGAGCCCCTTCATCAGGTGATTGAACTTGATAAATCAGCTGTCCTAAAAGGAAAAAAAACAAGTGGATTAAACAACAACCAAGAAAGGGTATTTTGAAAAAGAAAAATAAACATATGTATGAATACTAAAAAGAATAGCTTAACATTCATAGAATGCCAATACCAACTCCAACTCATTCTTCAATACTCAGCTCAAGTGACAGCTCTAGAAATCAAACATTTTCTATTCACCAACCGGCTGGAGCAGGTGCCTATCCTGTAAGCTATGCATACTACCAACGTAACTCTTGTCATCTTCTTTTAAAAGATACTTGATGCTGAGTGTGCCTCTCCACTATGATGGAAGTTTCTTAGGTCAGAGACCATACCTTTATATTTTCAGTAACAGGAGATGTACCGTGAAAGTTTCATAAGCTAAAGCAGTTAATATCTATTAACTCACAAAATCCTCATGGCAAGCCTTGGATAGAGGGGTTATTAAAATTATTATTTCTCTTTTATACTGGTGAAACTTATGATTGGAGAGGTTATGATTTTTGCAAAATCACACAGTCAATAATGTAGCTGATATTCCAAATTCCACTTCAGTCTGCCACTAAGTATGAGAAAGTATATAAGAAATTCCCTAAAATTTAAGGAATCAAACGAGATGTTAATCCTCGGCACCTGGTAATGTGTATGCATTGGGGTGAGGGTAAGAGAGAGAAATAATGAAGAAAATAACATAAAAATACACTTTAAAAAACAGTATGTATAAAGTAAGCCTTTCTACATAAAATTACTATGTTATCTTTGTATGTAAAAATCAATTAGAAAAAGTAGACAGAGCTAGATTCATATTTACTGATTTATAGTGATGGCCAAGGTAAATTGTTAAGAAAACAAGCTGTGTATTAATGTATATACTGTGATTCCTTTTCATTAAAAACAAACAAACCATCTACTATCTATCTGTAACTAGAAAAGGTGAAATGATTCACACCAAATGTTACCATTGGTTACCCCTATATTGGAATGATTAGAAATAGCACATTACACATATTTAATAGATTTCAAGACATAAAGGAGAGGCATGAAGTTAAGCAGATGTGAAAAAGTATTAAAGGTCTTGTAGAAATTAAAAATAAAAAAAACCTACAGATTAGATACAACCAGAGAAAGAATTAGTGTGCTGAAAAAAATAAAATAAAATTCCAAAGTATATCCCAGAGAGATAAAGAAATGGAAAAATGAGAGACGTGTTAGAAGACATAGAGAATATAGGTCCAGAGGCATGTTTGCATGAAACAGACTGACAGATCTCTGAGGGGATAGGTGACAAGGAGACAAGAATAAATTAACCAAAGAACTTATATGCATCTATGCACAGCCCATGAACACAGACAACAGTGTGGTGAAGGCCTGGGATGGGGCAGGGGTTGGGTGGGGAGGAGCAAAGGAATAGAAAATGCAGGACATCTGTAACACTGTCAATCATCAAGGACAAAACTATGTCTTGAATGTAGTCTCAACTAGAAAAATATACACAAGTGTATGTGTGCATATATATACATGTACACATATCTATCACTCACATATCTATATATATAAAAAGCTAAGCGACCATTCGACTGTCCGACCGTTAGCTATGATGCGTAATGACCACCAGGGGTAGACGCTCAACACAGGAGCTGCCGAGTTGTGGTGAATTAGTAGCTGCAGGCTCTGGTGACCTACCCAGAACCAGAAAGGAGGGAGCCCGATTCCGGGGTGCGTCATCCGAAAACCACCCTCTTGCAATCCAGGACCCCTCGGGGGATGTTGGAGAGCCAGTTTCAGCCAGATCCCTGCAGGCCAGGCCGAGGGACCCCACCTGCTAGAGGGACCCCGCTCACTCCACAGATGACCTTTGAGCCATGGCGCCACCCCAGGTGCAGCCAGCTGGGGAGGGACCTCGAGAGGTTGGCTCCAGGGTGTGTCCAGCCTGTCTCACCCAGTCCCACCCCACCGGCCACCTTCAAATTAATTTCCTTACAATGTGCATGAATCTGTGCACCAGGGCACTAGTATACATATAAAGAGTCTACAGTCTATATATACAGTATTTCACTTTTGAATTGAATTACTTGGTTGGTACTTCTTAGCCCATAGTTGGTAGTAGAAAGAAAAAATAACTTGCAAATAAAATAGTTTGGGCTTGATTGGAACAAGAAGCTGATTCATTAACACCATTATCTACCCACCTCATCACTTTAATATTAAAGCGGCCCACCTAATTTTGTTCTATTCTAGGAACTCTGAGCTTCTAAACAACCATCTTACTAAGTGTGAAAACTTGTTCATACTGGGGACTATATAAGAGTATTATTTTATCAGTATAAATCTACCCCCATTACTGGAAAAATTCATTGTAACCATACACCTGATAGTCATCTGTATCTATTAAATGTGTATGTCAATAATTGAGAGATAACTGGAAACTATTCAGGATATAAATAAATATAAAGAAAAGCTAGTGTAGTAGATAAACCCCTATGCAAAGTTGTATTTTTAATTAGAAAATCCTTCCAATTCCAAACGTTTTAAATAAAAATATCAGTTCTGATTCAAAAACCAAGGCTCACCGCTTAGACACACTTTCCACTTACCTGCACTGTTTTCCTCGGACATTACAGTGTGGCAGAGAGCGAGTAACCTCAGGAATTCATGCACTTTGGGATCACCCAGTTTAATGGATTCCATCAGAGAGGGGTCAAAAAACTGAAATGTTTTATCTACTTGGGGGTTGACTGAGAAATCCACAGGCTTTTTTTTCTGTAGGGGAACAACAACAAAAAGAACTAAAAACCTGGTTCCAACAATCATCTTTTAAAATTCAAAAACATTTCCTCTAAGCATTGTTAGTGCTTATATGATTTTTCAGCATCAAACGTCTGGCACTAAAATGGCTTTCTGTTTCATTACTGTTAAACATTGCCTTCTCACTTCAGAGCCATGCAACAGATAGTGAGCCTTCCCAAAGCCTGTGAGGGGAAATTATCCAATGGCTGTAAAAATCCTCAAATGCTTATTGCAACTCCAAAATACAAAGAAGCCCCGCAAACTGGGAGGTTTATTTCAAAAATGTACTCGATAGCAAAACCTGATCAGACTTGAACTCATTTTGATTGCAATATCTGACCTGGGTTGATATGTGTCTAGTTATAGATTTTTTAGCCTGCTTGGTGTGAATTAATACTTTCTGATACAAAAATACTGTGTTTGACTATAGAATACTTTCTTCGATCTCACTGGAGATATTGCATAATATAATGACAGAATTAAAATCAGCATCTTGAAGAGATATTTGCACTCACATGTTCATTGCTGCATTACTCACAATAGCCAATAAGTAGAAATAACATAAATGCCCGTTGACAGACAAATGGATAAAGAATATGTGGTATAAAATCCAAGATGGTGGCAGAGGAGGTGGAAGCTATATTCACCTCCTTCCAAGACCAAGTTGGGATTACAACTAACGTATAGAGCAATCAACCTGAATAAAACCTAAGACCAGGTAAACCGAAGTCATATAACCAAGGGTTTACAGAAGACACCACATCGAGACTGGTAGGAAGGGCAGAGATGTGAAAAGGGCTGGGCCTGCTCACGTGGGCAATGTTGGAGATCCTGGAGGGATACCTCAGCTATAAAGGTTTCCCCTAAGAGTGTAGGGTCTCAGCCCCACACCAGGCTCCCCAGCCCAGAGCATCAGAGCCAGGAAGAGATGCCCATATAACATCTGACTGGAAAAATCAGCATGGATCCTGCCTGTCAGGGAGAAACAGGAGTCTGATAGAGACACAAGTACTCACTTAAAGGGCCAAAGCACAAAATCTCATTCACAGCCACTCACCCTGGGCACCGGGATGGAGGGCAGAGCAGACTAGAGTCACATGAGGAGAGACTGGGGTTTGTGGCTCTGGGGAGAGACCTGAAGGGACAGCCATCAGGATCCCTGTGCTGAGTTCCCCTCCCACACCACAGACACCATCTTTTTGGGTAGAACACTCCCCTCTTTATGAAATCAGCCTGGGGGAATGTAACAGCCTTACCCTCTGGACTCCCTGTTGTCCCAAACTGCAGAGCTCACACCCGGCTGAGGAGTCAGCTGCCTGGGTAAGGGTGTGGACTTCTGAGCAGACTCAGGGGGTAACAGTGACTGACTTGTGTGGCTCTGGGGCAGGGGCCACACTTCCCACCTCTCCCCAACCTCACAAGACATCCAATAGCCCCACCCTCCCAACTCCCTGTACCCCTACCCCGCTGAGCTCAGGCTCCCACAGAACTGGGACAGATTGAGTTGTGTGGCCTTAGGACAGCAGCCATTTTTTCTTGCATGTCCAACTGGTACAGAGCCCTCCATTCACACAAACAAATTTTTGTCTGTTTGGGCCTGATAAGCTCTCCTGGACTCACCCTGACAACTCCCTGAGACCCCACCCTAACACAAAGGTCTGCATGCACCTGGTGGGTGGCAGCTAGACTTGGTATATCCTGTGGTTTTGCTGAGTGGCCTCAGACCCACCATTAGCACCAAGATTGAACCTGTATCACCCACCCTTGCCTGATGACTCACTGAGAACCTTCCTAATGCAACTCGAGCACCACCATAGACTCTTTCAGTGACTGAGTGTGACAGGCAGCTGGCAGACAAAGGCAGGCAGAGGCAGATAACAGGGTGCCTTGGGTCTTTTGCACACTACCCCTGGGCTCAGTGCTAGTGAAGGCCAGCAATAGGCAACAGCTTGGACCTTCTCATCACACCCAGGCCCAGCAGAGGCAGCCACAAACTGTGGACCACATTGTATCTCCAAACAGGTTGCCCAGGACCAGTCACAGGCAGCATCTGATATTGACCTGCACCAGAGTCTTTATTAAGAGGCCCCAGAACCAACTCGCCCAGTGGCCAGCTTCAGACTACATCAGAGCAGGATCCAATTACCTTCACAAGGGAAATCTCGGGAGGCACCAGACCCTGCTGAGGCAAATTCCACTTAGTGTGGTCAGTACCTACACAGCAGCTCATACTCTGTGGTCAAGGTCAATCCTCAGGTCAGCCAGCCTGAGGGTCAAACCCATGCACAAATAGACCAATACCAATCCAGATTCAGTTACAATGGGAGGGCTCACATAACCCACATAAGTCATTCTTGAAGCACCCACCTCAGGTGATCAAGGAAACTGCACCATTGAATCCCACGGGACACTTAATACGTAAGGCCACACTACCAAGACTGGGAGATATAGCAGATCTATCTAACACATAGACACAAACAGAGAGAAGCAGTCAAAATAGGGAGACAAAGAAATATGCCCCAAATGAAAGAACAGGGTGAAATCTCCAGAAAAAGAGGTAAGTGAAGTAGAGGCAAGCACTTTAATAGATAACAGAGTTCAAAAAAAATGGGAATAAGTATACTCAAGGAACTTAGTGAGAAAAAGGATATAGTAACCACAAAAAAGAACCAGTTAGAAATAATGCAATATCTGAAATGAAGAATATACTAGAAGGAATAAAAGTAGATTGGATAAAGCAGAGGACTGAATCAGCAATTTGGAAGACAAGGTAGCAGAAAAGACCCAATCGGAGCACTTTTTACTGTACACTTAAAAATTTGTTGAGTAAAAAAAAATTAAAGAAATGGGGTTCAATAAAGAACAGAATAGTGAAAGACAGTTCAATAGTAAATAAGATCCCTATTAATTCATTGACTTCTAGAAAGCACAAAATGTACTTCTAAAAGTTTATAACTCAAAGTGCTGGTCCTGTGATAATGTCTTTACAAAAACAATTGATGGGAAAATACTTTAATAAACACTTTGTCTTGGATACTGTAGAATAAAATTATCTATATAATAGAAGCCTAAGCAACCATTACAGCAGAATGACCAGAATGACCAGTCACTATGACACACACTGACCCCCAGGGGGCAGATGCTCAACACAGGAGCTGCCCCCTGGTGGTCAGTGGGCTCCCACAGGGAAAGTGGCACTCAGCCAGAAGCCAGGCTCACAGATGGCAAGCACAGCGGTGTTGGCAGGAGCCTCTCCCGCCTCTGCAGCAGCGCTAAGGAGCAGTGTGCCAAGCGGTAAGGAGTAGCAAGCTGGTGCGCGGTAAGGAGCGAGGGGTCCCAGACTGCAAGAGGGATGTTCACCTGCCAACGTTCCGGACTGAGAGAGGGTGCAGGCCAGGCTGGGGGACACCCCCTCCTCCGCAGTGCAAGAATTTTATGCACTGGGCCTCTAGTCTATATATATAAAAGCCTAAGCAACCGGCCAATCAGCCAACTGGCCAACCGGCCAGTAGCTATGATGCGCAATGACCACCAGGGGGCAGATACTCAATACATAGGCATGGAAACATGGAACAGACTTATGAATCTCAGAGGGAAGGGGGAAGGGGGGAGGGCGGAAAGAGATTAACCAAAGATCTTATATGCATACTAGAGGCCCAGTGCACAGATTCGTGCACCAGTGGGGTCCTTCGGCCTGGCCTGCAGGGATCAGGCTAAAACTGGCTCTCCAACATCCCCCAAGGGGTCCTGGATTGCAAGAGGGCACAGGCCAAGCCAAGGGACCCAACCAGTGCACAAATCCATGCACCAGGCCTCTAGTATATTATATCCAAATATATGGGAAGACTTGTAAATAAGACACTCAATTAGTTGTGTTTATCTCAGAATCATAGAGACTTATTTAATCTCAGATTGTTTTGTATCACAGATTGTTTTGTCCATGTAATAAATTTTGAACAAAATTTATTGGGGAGGAAAATGATCAACTCATTAATAAGGAGTAAAATACACACTAACCTTAGATATCCCTGAATACTCCCACCTCCCCACCCCCCAAAAGAAATTGTGACTCAAAAAGATAATAGCCAAACTGTTATTCAAATATAAAGTCAACAGATGGTTTTGAACAGATATTTCTTAGTAATTCTTGAAACTGAACATAATTGGAAAAATTAGCCATCAGAATATGATGGGAAAGAGACTAGTTGGTGGTGAGCACCAAATCTCTCTAAGTGAAGGACTAACTCTAAAAGAAATAGAGACATTAGCATGGCACAACAAAATATACAGGGTTGGGCAAAAGTAGGTTTTTTGCTATAAATATACAAAACACAGTTTATTCTTGTATTATTTTTTTAATCCTCACCTGAGGACATGCTTTTATTTATTTATTATGTGTCATCACCTTTTATCCCCTCTATGCCCTCTACCACCTTCACCCATCCCCCTCCACCCCTGCAATCACCACACTTGTCCATGTCCATGAGTTCTCTCTCTTTTTTTCTTGCTTGTATTGATTTTTAGAGAGAGAGGAAGGGAGGGAGGGAGAGAGAGAGAGAGAGAGAGGAACACATAAATGTGAGAGTGAAATATCCATCAATTGCTTCCTGCACATGCCCCAACCAGGGATCCAACCTACAACCTGGGTATGTGCCCTGACTGGGAATTGAACCCATGCCCTTTCAGTGTACAGGACGATGCTCCAAACAAGTGAGCTACTCTCGCCAGGGCTATTTTTTTACTGTTATTTATTAATTATTGTATTATTTTCCATACAAACAACTGCAGACCTACTTTTGCCCCACCCTGTATATATTATATACCTTAACTATGTTGAAAAGACGACTAAAAATTTGGGAAAATATTCTGATTTCCTCATTTAACATTTGAAGGTCAGAAGATATCATTTGAAGATTTAAATCAACTAACAGAAAGCCATATATATTTAAGATAAATAAGTATCATTAATAAAAATAATAAGAAAATATCAGGGGAAAATACAATAATTTCATCACTATTCATATTAAGATATTGATACATATTGCCTTAAGAAAATAGAAGAGCATTATACAAACTCTTGAAAGTAGATAGTAGAAAAATTATGTAATACTTTCCTAAATATTACAAGAAATGTATACAGACAAAAAGGATAACCTAAGATATTATAACAGAACTAAGAGAACACATAACCTAATGTAGGTGGTCCATCACTTATTTTAAAAAGTTAGAGAGTCAATAGTGTGTGTATGCAACTGTGTGCCATTATATGTACACTGAGATTTTTGTGACTGGAGTGCATGTAAGTTTGCCATCTCTGCTTGCTTCATTTTACGTGGCTGCCATTTCTTATCAATATTATGGATATGTGCTATTTGTCTTACTATTATGTGTCTATAATTTACTGTAAAGCCTTTTGAAATGAGGCATAGTATAGGTCAAATGAACAAGCAAATAAAAATAGAATACATAAAATAACAAGTTTGAAAGTTTGGAATGCAAAGCAAAATCTAAGCCTATGCTGTACACAGAGACATACCTAAAATAAAGTCATTCAGGAACATTGAAAATAAAAGGTGGGCATATGCAAATGAAAAGAAACCAGAAGTCATGATCTTAATAGCAAATAAGGTTGAATTCAGGCCAAGAAGAATTAAATGAGTCAAAGAAGAGCTCTTTTAACATTGAATTGTGTAATTCATAATAAAAATGTAACCACTATAAACCATATTTATGCACTCCAAAATAGCAAAACAAAACAAAAATTTCAGGTTATATAGGAGCAGGAGAGAGATTATCAGAACACTTTAATTAACCTATTTAATACAAAGAGATAATATAGATAAAAGATAATATAGATAAAACATATAATATAATTCTATAATTTACTGTAAAGCCTTTTGAAATGAGGCATAGTATAGGTCAAATGAACAAGCAAATAAAAATAGAATACATAAAATAACAAGTTTGAAAGTTTGGAATGCAAAGCAAAATCTAAGCCTATGCTGTACACAGAGACATACCTAAAATAAAGTCATTCAGGAACATTGAAAATAAAAGGTGGGCATATGCAAATGAAAAGAAACCAGAAGTCATGATCTTAATAGCAAATAAGGTTGAATTCAGGCCAAGAAGAATTAAATGAGTCAAAGAAGAGCTCTTTTAACATTGAATTGTGTAATTCATAATAAAAATGTAACCACTATAAACCATATTTATGCACTCCAAAATAGCAAAACAAAACAAAAATTTCAGGTTATATAGGAGCAGGAGAGAGATTATCAGAACACTTTAATTAACCTATTTAATACAAAGAGATAATATAGATAAAACCTAAATAATATAATTAATAAGATAGTACTAAATGACATTTAGCTAATTTTATACTTTGAAAACAGAATATACATATGCTTTCTTTTTAAGGACCCTGGAACATTGATCATAATAAGCCACAAAGAAAACTCCAAAAAACTCCAAAAAGTAGAAATAATGCAGATATATTATTTTATTAAAAGTACAATCAAGTCAGAGGGGAAAAGCCCCTACCACTTGGACATTTTAAAACTCTTTCTTAAAATGGTTCAATATAGATATTCAAATAGACATGATAAAAATAAAGATACTTTCATAAACTACATACCCAAATCCATGTGATAAAACTAAAGCAGTGTTCAGGGGGAAATTAATAACCATAAATATTTGTATTTTTAAAAAGGAAGAATAAAAGCAAAATGTTAAACATCTGAGTAAAAAGTTGGGGGGAAAATAACAAAAGAAAGCTAAGGAGTGAAGAAAGAAGGCATTAATAAAAATAAAAGCAGAACTTATTGATTAAAAGACAAGAAAATATATATATATAAATAATAAATTCAAAAGCTGTACTTTATGTGGAAGAAAGGGGCAACTTTCTAACATAATCAAGAAGGGAAAAAATAAGAAATGAGAAAAAGAAATAGCCACAGATAAAGAGGAAATTAATAGAATTATAAGAGATCTCTTTGTTCAAGTCTTTGCAAATAAATTTGGACATCCTATTGAATTAAGGAATATTGTAGGAAAATATAATTTTCCAAACCATTTCAGAAGAGTTAGAAATTCTAAACAGATAAATACTATGGGAAAAAAAAATATCATTATCAAAGGGCTACCACCCGAACACCACCAGGTCTACATGATTTTACAGAAGAATTTTATGAAAACTTTAAGGCACGGACCATTTGAATTATCCTATGAAATACTAAGTAATGAAAAAAAACATGTTTTGTAAAGCAAATATAACATTGGTAACAAAGCAAACATTACCCCCAAAATGAACAGTGAAAACTAACATGTCTTACAAATGCCAATGCATATCCTATCTAATAATAGAAAAACATGGTAATTAACCATAACTTTGCTACCCTTCCCATTGGCTAATCATCGAGATATGCAAATTAACTGCCAACCAAGATGGGGCCGGCAGTTCAGGCAGCTGAAGTGAACATGAGGCTTGCTTGCTCCAGTGACGGAGGAAGCCAAGGTTTCTCGCCTGCCGCAGCCCAGCTCTGAGCTCCAGATGCAACAATATTGCAATTATAGAAGCTAAACAAACCCAAAAACCTGCTTTCAGCCGTCCGCGGGCTCAGAGCTTAGAGCGCCAGTGATGGCAACAAAGTTTCCATTATAGAAGCTAAACAAACCCAGATACGTGCTTTCAGCCAGCCACAGCCTCAGAGCTGGAGCCGGCTCTCAGCTCCAGTGACAGCCATAGAAGGTAAATAAATCTCAGAATAAAAAAAAAAGAGAGAGAAAAAAAAGAGGTTGGGAGCTTCAGTCACCCGCCAGCCTGAAAACGGCCCTCAGCCCCTCACCCAGACTGGCCAGGCACCCCAGTGGGGACCCCCACCCTGAAGGGGGTGTGACCAGCTGCAAACAGCCATCATCCCCTCATCCAGGCTGGCCAGGCACCCCAGTGGGGACCCCCACCCTGAAGGGGGTGTGACCAGCTGCAAACAGCCATCATCCCCTCACCCAGGCTGGCCAGGCACCCCAGTGGGGACCCCCACCCTGAAGGGGGTGTGACCAGCTGCAAACAGCCATCATCCCCTCATCCAGGCTGGCCAGGCACCCCAGTGGGGACCCCCACCCTGAAGGGGGTGTGACCAGCTGCAAACAGCCATCATCCCCTCATCCAGGCTGGCCAGGCACCCCAGTGGGGACCCCCACCCTGAAGGGGGTGTGACCAGCTGCAAACAGCCATCATCCCCTCATCCAGGCTGGCCAGGCACCCCAGTGGGGACCCCCACCCTGAAGGGGGTGTGACGGTCCCAGACTGTGAGAGGGCACAGGCCGGGCTGAGGGACCCCCTACCCCCGAGTGCACAAATTTTTGTGCACCGGGCCTCTAGTCCTATATAATAAAAGAGAAACATGCAAATTAACCATCCCTCTGCTATGCTCAAGCCATGCCCACCAGCCACGCTCACCAGCAAATCAGAGTGGCTATGCAAATTAACCTGACAAAGATGGCGGTTAATTTGCATATGCAGGTGTCAAGCGCCCCAGGAGGCGACGGCAGCCAAGGCCGCGGGCTCCCGGGCCCATTGCCGGCCCAGGAGGCGAGGCCTGCTGCGCCAAGCCATGCCCGCGGGCTCCCGGGACCTTGCCGGCAGAGAACAGAGTGGGAGAGGAGCGGGCAGAGAGCGGGAGGTTTGGAGGACTTGGCAGAGCAGGAGACCGCTGGACATAGAGCAGAGCGAGGAGAAAGGGCGGCTTGGAGGGCGCGGCTCCCTCTGTCACCCCAGCTTCCTCATCACAGCTGTGGAAACTGACAGCAGGGAGGAGGAAGTCCCACCCCCACAGAATCAGCCAGAATCAAGCCTTTGGTCTGACAGTTCTCAGCCGCCTGACAGCCAGGACTCTCATTCACCTGCATCTCAGACCGTGACAGTAGAGAGGTGGGACTATGTCTAAAGAACAACTGTTGATACAACATAGCTTTGCATCCGAAAGATGCCGGCGTTATTGACAGAAAGTGTCTGCAGAGCAGCGTGTGTCTGATCTTGAAAGAAGGCGGCGCCTGCAACAGAATGTATCTGAACACCAGCTACTGGAAAAATGCCGCTCTGATGCTGAAAAACACCGGCGTTATCGATAGAAAATGTCTAAAGACCAGCGTGCCTTTGAAGTTGAAAGAAGGCGGTGGCGA
>NW_005356751.1:3100621-3117517 GCF_000412655.1 Myotis brandtii | reverse complement strand
TATCCTGTTTCCTACATTAGATGCAATGACATATCCTATTTTTTTTCCACATGGTGAAAAAGGCTGCGACAGAATGTATCTGAACACCAGCTACTGGAAAAATGTCACACTGATGCCAAAAACACCAGCGTTATCGACAGAAAATGTCTAAAGACCAACATGCCTTTAAAGTTGAAAGAAGGCTATGGCGACGACAGAACATGTGTATTCTAAAACTTGTCCACATGGTGTATTCTAAAACTTGTCTGTGCATTAAGACTCAGAGACAACAGTGTAATCGACAATAATACTAGACAAAATGTAAGGACACGAGTCACACAAATGCAGTATTATGGATTTCATCTCTCTGTGCAACACGTTTAAAATTCTATTTTAAATGCAGGGAAATTAACTCAACAGTTTATCTTGGATTCGTATTCAAAAATGGAGGCCAATTGGATAAATTCATCAAAGCAAACCAATCTAAATTGAGAGTTGAAAAATATAGTGGTTTGATGGATTATCTCAAATCTAGATCTGAAAATGACAATGTGCCGATTGGTAAAATGATAATACTTCCATCATCTTTTGAGGGTAGTCCCAGAAATATGCCTGGCAAAAAGTTGAAAACAGACCTGACTTGGTAGTCAGAGTTTTTAATACTAAGCTGAATGCTCTTTTAAATGATGTCTGTAAATTTCATTTATTTGGCAAAGTAATAGCTAAAATTCATGTCATTGAATTTCAGAAACGCGGACTGCCTCACGCTCACATATTCTTGATATTAGATAGTGAGTCCAAATTACGTTCCTCTAATTAATTCCCTTTCAATGTGCATGAATTTCGTGCACTGGGCTACTAGTATCTAAATAAAGCATTAGCAAACAGAATCTAGTAGCTCTCTAGATTCTGAAAAATAAAATTAACATAAGTGACATTTATTCTCAGAAACCATGGATAGATGATAATCCAATAGAAAAGTGGGTAAAAAATTATGAACCAGAAGTTCACAGTAAAGGAAATACAATAGGCTATTAAAAGTATGAAAAGATGTTCAACCTCACTCATAATAAGAGAAATTAAAATTTGAAACTTTTTGATATACTGTGTTTCACATAGTTTGTCAATGATCAAAAACGTTGATACAACATAGTATTGGTGAGTGTGTTTGTGGGAGAATAAATTGGTATAAATCCTAAAAAGGGTAATCTGGCAATATTTATCAAATTACAAATGCACATGCCTTTTGAGCTGGCAATTCATTTGTAAAAACGGAACTTGTTAGAATATAGGATTCATGTGAAATAGCATAGGTACACACTGTTATTTTTGCTGCATTTTCTTTAATAACAAAATATTGAAAATATCCTGAATATCCAATAGTGCCTCCTTACATAAATTACAGAACATCAATGCAGCAAAATACTATCAGTCATTAAAAAGAATAAGAAGTACTTTTTTTACTGATCAAGAAAAATCTCCAAAATGCATTGCTGAGAAAGTTGAAAGAACAGTGTATATATGCTACCTTAAAAAAATGAAGAAATATATTTGCTTGCATATACATAAATATTAGAATAAGAAAGTGGTAAATCTGGGGTTGGGGAACCTGCATAAGAAGAAATTTTGAATCATATAAATATATTTTCAATGTTATGTATCTCATCTGGTCATAGCAGAAATTAGACCTTTAGGAATTCATCATTTTAAAAGCATGCACAATCTGAAATTAAAAGTAAAAATGAAATTTTATCACCTCCACACCTTAATTATGTCTGTCTTCTGACCCAGGTCATCATGCACTTCACCTGCCAAACAAAAATTGAGAATTAAAACTAAATGAAATTGATACTAGATTTAGACATTTAATCTTCAGGAATACACTTATTAAAGTACCACTACTGGATGGCATTCTGGGTTCAAAGGTAGACTTTTTAAGAGTGTTTTCAAATTGTAACCCTAGACATGGCTATCTATACAGAGAGATACTCATTTTGCCCAAGATAGAACTAACATGCAGTATGCAATTATGTATTTCTGATATTTCCATCATTCTGGCATTACATTATCTATGATGTTTGTGAGAGGCAAATTTTATCTTCTACTTTATCCCCACAGTTGGGGAGTCCAAAATTATATCCAATACAGACCAATTCTTGTCAATGCTAGAGCTCGGTGAGTACATCTTTGTCTACCGTGGTTGAGGCCAGATACATCTGTGCATTATGAAGGTCAGATGAGCATGTAAGCTTTAAACAATGGCAGTGCCTGTTTCAGGCAGAGCACACAGACACTTAAAAATAACTTCTTAGGATAAAGCCAATATCTGATTATTATAGCTATATTGTAAAATAGTGGACATTTACAGTAGAAAATAAAAATGTTTAAAAGTCCTACCACCCAGAGAAAACCAATATTTGCAGAGTTGTTTTGAGGTTGATTATATGTGTGTGTATATTGTGTATATGTTTACAGGTATACATGTATTCATCATACTAGTCACACATTTCTGCTTCCTGCTGTTTTGTAACCACTTAAAGTATAAGATGTTCTCCTGTCATTAAAAGTTCTTTGTGAATCTAATTTTGAAGGATTGTATGATAGCCAATGTAGCATCATTTACTTTAGCTTTATCCTAACTGGAGGTCTTTAAGATTTTTCTAATTTTTGCTTGGCATTTGAAGGTTTAATACTATTTTCCCGACCTATAATTCTTGTAAAAATAATGAGTTATGTGCATCCATCCTGTGCCAGAAACTTACATTATCACTGATCTTTATAACAAACCTGCCAGGTGAAGATTTTCATTCCTGTTTTATGGATGAGTGAACTGAAGAACGGAGTTCAATGTAACATGACTAAACTAAAACTGCAAAGGCAGCGGAGTAGGTTTTTGAACTTAAGCCTCTCTCTCTTTTTACTACATAATGCTGTGACCAAAAAAAAGACACTTGACTAACAGTTATTTGTTGTTTTTCTGAGGCACAGGTCTAAATGTGGGCTGCTGTGTCGTTGCATGTGGGAGGAGTCCCTGCGCTAGTGAATAAACCTAACCAAGCACCTTGATTTAAATTTTAGACTCACCGTGCTTATGTTCCAGTCATTACCCCATATGCAATAACTCTAATAAAGGATGAAAACAAAACTGTGTCTTTGTGTAAAATGGTCCCCCCCAAAGAAAGCTCACTTTTAGGGTTGTGATAGGAGTGAAGGAAAATTAAAGAGATCTAAGAAAAATAATAGTTCTGAGCCAGAAAATAGATAAATCAGAGTATAATGTCAAAAATTCGCAAGGCCTGAATCTATGATATAAATAAGACCAACACGTATGATAGCAGGGAAAAGTTATTCTGAAACATAAATTATTATGGCATACAAACTAAGGGCCTAAAGAGGTTACTTAAATATTTCAGTTACTTTCCTGCATTTTATGAGGGTAATTATAAGCTATCATGGGATTTGTAAGTTTGGAGATTTGCAAAGATCTTGGGATATTTACTTTGTGAAAATCAAAGGCCTTTTCTAAAAGTATTCCTGTGACAAACAACTCTACAAACAAATCTGGGTCCATATGTCTAATAATTTACTTAACATCATTTCCTAGAAGTGATATTATTATTATATTATCAATGGTGCCATGGCAAAATAATTCAAAAGTTCCCCCAAATTCAAAATACCTCTAATACTCTCTAAAATTTTCCCATTTAAACTACTCTTTGGGTTAAGGCAGTATTTGGAAAGTCTTTGAAAATAATGTCCATAAAACTTTTTAAGGAAAGTTTCTGTTTTGTTTACTAGTCATTATGATAGGGATATACGAAGTACACAATATAGCTGAGGCTGTGGGCGTCCAGGTTGAAAACCATTTAGTCCACTGCCAGAGAAGTAGGGGGCAGAGGAGAGGTGAGGAAACCATGGTGTCCCTGGGTTACAGGGGTGGGTTGAAAGAGGGAGGTTAAAAGGCAGGAGAGTATAAAAATCAACGTCTTGTGTTCTTAGTTTCGCTCAAAGTCAAATCGTACTTTAAAATATTTGGAAGCATGTGAAGTTTCCCATCAGGAAACAGTGGGAATTTCTTCCTGTGTTTCTTGGATTTCCTTTACTTCCTGAGATTTCTATTTGGAGAAACTGGACTCTCAGAATCCAGTGACATAAGATCAGGGGAACCCAACAGAAACCTTCTGCGTAGCGTCCATGCTCTCAGCAGAAGGAATTGTCTGCTAATTGACCAAAGTCTGGGTGAGAAAGGTCACATATAAATAGAATGCTTGAAGTTCAAATACAGAGCAGGTATCCTAACAAAAGCATACAAACAGGAACTGCATAATGATGAACTAGCTTGCCTGGCCCCTCAGAGTAGCTCTTTACAGTGTGAATTCTCAGGAATGAATAGTGAATTCTCACAAATACAGGCAGTAAAATCAATTCCAGAGCTGATGGGAAGGATGTATAAAATACTACCAAGAACTTGTCCCCTCTGGGATATGGACCTATTAAGTACCACAAAGCAGAATTACAGAGTTGGAACACTGAATGGAACTTTGGAGAGTATCACATCTAAGCCCCTTCTCTACCCATGAATGGTAAAAAATTCAGTTTCATCTAAATTATTCAACATTGCCTGGCTGGTGTGGCTAAGTTGGTTGAGCATCAACCCATGTACCAGGAGGTCGCTGGTTCAATTCCCCGTCAGGGCACATGCCCGGGTGACAGGCTCAACCCCCAGTAGGGTATGTGTAGGAGGCAGCTAATCAGTGTTTCTCATTGATAGCGCTCTCTCTCTCTCTCTCTCTCTCTCTCTCTCTCCTTTCCTTTCTCTCTAAAATCAATTTTAAAAACATTTAAATTATTCAATTTAAAAACATTTAAGTTATTGGATGAATATTTATTGATTCAACTAATATTTAGTGAGTGTTTATTATGTGCTAAGCACTGTTAGATGCCGGTGGCACCCATATTAACAAGAAAGCAGTGATGGTTTAGGATTTCTTAATAAGAAAAAATATATAGGCTTGCTTATTTTTTACAGGACCATTAATAATATCATTTTTAAAAAGGAACTGTTTCTCTTACCATAGATTCTCCCGTTAATGGAACATTTTTTAAAAGTCATGATGTTCTGAGTGAGGGTACCCGTTTTGTCAGAGAAAACATATTCAATTTGGCCCAGTTCCTCGTTGAGCGTGGTCGTTCGAGCTGCAGCAGGTGTTGCTTTTCCAGAGTAATACATCTTCTGGTCCCAGTTTATAAAGTAACTGTGTCCCAGACGAATTACTTCCACACTTTCATCCATTAACATAGAGGGGGGGAAAGAGTTGCTCCATCAATTTCAGAACATACAAAGCTTTGCCAAAGTAAGAAGTCTGCCAAAGTCCTTGGAGTTTAGAAGAAACTGTGGATGCTCTATCTATCCTTAGTCCCTTGTGACCTTCAGAAGCAGAAGCATCTCAGCAGAGCCTGTTTCTTAAACCTTCCTAAGTCGTTTCCTTACAGCACAAGGAGACAATAAGCTGGCTTTGCATAAAGCCTTAGGGAACAGTTCATGGTTCTCTATTTACATTAAACAGGCCCAGTGGAGATTTCTTGTGTTAATGTAAGTTTCTACCATTAGATTATTGAAAATTATCTTTTACTAAGTGCCAAGTCAAATGCATCTAATTGCTCTTTACTGCATTTCTTTTCAGTGTGTTAAACATTTGTTTCAGATTTTATTGGCCAGTTGTTTTCTTCTTGAAATTATCTAATTGTGTTATCTGCCTATTTTATTTTCCTACTGAGATGTTAGTGTATTTAGTTATTTGTTAAGAAACATATATTTTTAATATATATGCATTATGCAAATATGCTACCCAATTTATCATTTGTCTTTTAATTCTATTTCCACTGTTTTTAACATACAGAAGTTTTCTCTTTTTAATTGATCCAATTTACCCATATTTTATAGTTTTTGTTTATAATTTCAGTTTGGGGAGTTTTACTTAGATAGGCCCTCCCAGTACCAAGATTATACATATAGGTAACCACATTATTCTTCTATTCCTTTATTAATTTTCCATTTAATTATTTGTCACAATCAGAATTTTTTGAAGTATGATGTACATATTCAGAGCTAATTTCAATTTTTACCAACAGAAAGGTTCTCATCACCATTTAACACTGAGCCCTTCCCCCTATTATGCTGGGCTGCTTCCATGTCACATATAAATTACTTTCCTCACTAGAACCTATTTTAGGAATTTCAATTGTGTTCCTTAGTGTGTCACTTTAATGCATCTCTTGTTTTCATTATTGTAGCTTTCTAAAATTTGGCAATACCTGGGAAGAGATGAGAGAACATTTATTATCTTCTTGTTCAAAGATTCTTAGCTATAATCACTCATTTATTCTATGATGATGGGATCATCATATTCATCTAAATAAACTTTAGAATCAATGTATCAGCTTTCTCATAAAACTTACTTAGGTTTTTATTAACTCTGTGTTGGCTTCTGAATTGTTTTAAATAACTGATATTTTATAATGCCTAAAACAACTTCAAGAAGAATATTTCCAGGAATTCAATTTTGAAAAGTATCTTTATTGTTAAAAAATTTTAGCCTGGCCAGTATGGCTCAGCCGTTGAGTGTCAATCTATAAACCAGGAGGTCAGTTTGATTCCTGGTCAGGGCACATGCCTGGGTTGTGGGCTCGATCTCCTAGAGGAGGCGTGCAGAAGGCAGCCAATCAATGATTCTCTCTCATCATTGATGTTTGTATCTCTCTCTCCCTCTCCCTTCCTCTCCGGAATTGATAAAATATATATATTTTTAAATTTAGTTTAGTCTTATTTTTTTCACATAGGTTCACACCATAGCTTGATAACTTTGTTCCTGGACATTATATCATTTTACTGATAATTTCTTAAATTGTTATTGGCTTAATGAAAAGTTTTTAATATTAAAAGTATCTTAATATTAAAAATGTGATTATGGGACAAAATCAGACAGTTAATTAAATGATCTTACTCAGAGTTTTATGGAATCATTCTTTTGGATTTTCTAGAATTGTAATCACATTGTCTAAGCTCTTCCTTTCTAATAGGTTTATTTCAGTTTTAGTTTCATGTCTCACTTTGTTCAGTGATATTTCAGTTGCATGTCTTAATACATTAATAAAGACATCAGAACAGAACAAAATAGTAATGGTCATAGCAAGAACTTATAGCTCATTTCTGATCTTAATGGGAATTAGGCCTTGGTTTTCTCAGCTGTAAAGTGAGAAAGTTCACAGCAGCCTGTTACACTACCTCTGGTCTCCTTGAAGACAAAAGAGGACACCCAAGTACATGAAATTCTATGCTTCTTGCTCTGTCACTGCATGACATATCTACATTTTCCTTCCCCAAAGTGGTATGATATTAGTTCATTTTCTAACTATTAAAAAGTTAACACTTTTTTTCACCCAAACTAAAAATCACATTATGACTCTGTAGAATCATATGACATAAAAATAAATGTCATACTCTGCATGTATTTATTCATATATTTTCCTGTTATGGTTTACTATTCTGTATCCACCACCACCACCACCACCACCCCACCACCCCACACACACTTCCTTATAAGGTCCTTGATAACTGTTCTAATTCAGCTTTGTTTTCCTTATTCTGTCACTCAGAAAGCATTAGTGCACATGGGCCAGGCACAGCGTCTTACCTGTCATAGGCAGTCAGTCAGGATTACATGGATGAATCCTGACGCTCTATTCACTCATTTCATTAATAAGGACATTAACACAGGTTAAGTGACTAACCCCGGGTCACATAAATAATTAACCACAGAGCCAAGACTAGAATTCAGGCATTTGGTAAAGCCAGTGCAGACCTGGCCTTAAGAATGCCATTATGCAAGTAACCGCACAGATCAGTTGAAGCTTTCATTTATTTAAAAATAAGTAGCTCCCTGAAAACTTAAGGCAAAAATGAATGGAACAGAATTTTATCCTTCTGTGTTGCAGTACAAGCCAATGGAAATACTCTCAATTAACTTGAATTCTTAGACCTTAAAATAGTCTGTTGAGAGAAAGTGCATCCTTTTTGTTGGGAAAGCAGGATTTAAAGGAGTCACGGTGGAGCATTCAGCCTTTTGTTTTATGATAGAGAAAGGAGACAAATATTCAAAGTTAGCATGATCAAGCTGCTTAGTGTACTCTGCCTTCATGCTCAAAGAGCAGGCTAATGATTCCCCCTATTGAGTGGCTAAACAAGCAACATGGAAAGGAGTTCCTATTGCTTTGGAAAAAACACTCAGAAGCTAATTCCTTTGGAATACAACAGTTGCGTTTCTTGAGTTGGTATATTTAAAAAACCATAGCTGGGTATGTTTAACACTACAGATAAACAAACTGACAGCATAGAAATATCTTACCACAATCAACGTCCTTTGCTCACGTGGGATTGTTAACCATTCAAAGTAAATTCTGCACAATTACTCTCAAGTGACATATGGCACTAATTTATCCTTGGTAGCTATTCAAAAGCCTAAGGGAAGCTTCTGGTGAAGGCCTTTATCCCTCCAAACAGAAATATCTGGGAGTTCTCTTTTTCTAGCTCTCAGTCTGTAAGACTGAGCAACCTGAAATTCCTCAGAATGCTGCCCCTACCCCAAGTTCAGATCAGAATCACTGTTCCTATGTAATGAAAGCAAAGCTTACATTTATCCTCATCAATACTGTGCCTTACCAACAGACAGAGGATTCCAGCCTCTTTTTTATTCTTGATTTCTTCACCGATGATTAAATCATACACAGCTTAGGCATAAAGGAGAAAACACTGCGCCAAGTGTCAGAAGACTTGGATTTGGATCTTGGTTCTAACCAGCACCCTGATCCTGAATGAATCATCTCATTTTTGAAAAATGTTCAGCAATAACTACTTCCTAAGAGTGTTAGGAGACATAAGTGTAGGTGGAAACACTTTATATAAAATATAAAATGCTATCTAAAGGTAAAGTGGTATTGTTTGGAGCAGAAAGACACTCATAAATCTATTCTCTTAATCCCCTCATTTTACTTAGTAGCACATATTTGATAGGCAAACTGAGGCACTGAGATGCCAAGTGCTTTTTCCAAGGTCACACAGCTATTGGTGGCAGTGCCAAGACCAGAACTTGGGTTTGGATTATTCCAAGCAGATTTTCTTTCCACCACTACAGGGGACACATTAGAAGGAAAAGAAATGCTAACCTGGGAATCTAGCCTTGGTGTCTAACACACACACACACACACACACACACACACACACACACACTCTTTCAAATCATTAAATGAAAAATGCCAATGCACTTCAAAGAAAGAATGTACATAGAATATACTTCTTCCTTCATGAGGGCATATGAAACTGCACACGTACTGGTGGTAAGCCACCATGAGCATTTATTATTCATTTAGGACATAAAAGGAAAGCTGTAAAAGCTGACCATAGCTGTTCTGGCAAAGAGCAGTATTGACTACAGACTTTATAATTGGATACAAGCTTGAGAGGTCCTCAGAATCAAAGATGAGCCAGTAGGACACAGTTTACATAGAGCCCACTCTGACCACGGTTCCAGAAGGCTCAAAGCAATTTGTGGTGTTATGGCCACATGCCACTACTTCAAGTCAATTTCCCACAACTTGACATTTCAGTTCCCTGACCGCTATCCAAAACAAGGGCGGATTTTGTGCATTAAACGTCCCTTGCTTCATCATAGCTAGAATTTGGAAAGAGAGAAAAAGAAGCTCATAAAAATTAGTGGAGATTTAGAGCTGGTGATTTTGTGTATTGTTAAAATACAGATGATGAGGAAAGTCAAACAACCAACTCTCCTCTTGGCTCCAGCCTCTCCAGGACTGCCTGTCTCAGCCTTGGTAGAATTAGGATCACGAATGTCTCAGGTAAAGACTCTAGGGCCAACTTATCAAACACACACACTCACATACACATATATATCTATATCCATCTATATATGAGTGTGTGTGTGTGTGTGTGTGTGTGTGTGTGTGTGTGTGTCTATCTATGAAGAGAGACCATTTTAGCTCTAGAAATGACAGATCAAGTTGTGGTGGAAGTTATGAATCACGCTTCTATTTAACAATGGTTAAGCACCATCAACTACAGTAGGTCCTCAGGTTATGTCGGCGATCTGTTCCTACGACGTAATGCGATTTCGCCGTAAGTCGGAACCCACCTACATGAGCACCTATGTCACTCACATGGAGCACATACACAGCAGTAAATGAAGTGAAACAGTAAAAAAAAAATTTAAAAGAAAGATAACAATTCCTGACCTTTACTTGTGGTAAATACATAATAAAAAACATAAAGCACATATGTACATATGTCGAAATGACAAACTTTTCATTTTTTATAACTTTTTGTAAATGGGAGATAGCGACATAACCATGAAATGACATACGTCAAGTCTGATGTAACCCGAGGACTGCCTGTATATTTCAACTCCTTCATGTACTCATTTATAGTTGCAAACAGTAATAGGGAAAATGAATATTCATTTAGCTCTTATAATGTGTCAGGCATCATTCTAAGAGCATTACATGTTTGTTTACTCCTCAGACAATCCTATTATTTTTCTCTATTTTTAAAATGAGAAAACTGAAGCACTAAAAGGCGAGTCAACTTGCCTGATTGACAGAGCTAGTAAGTGTAGAATAGAATCTGAATCCCAGGTATCTGGAGTCAGACTAGTGGCAGGGAGGCACCATCGCCATAGATCTCCCCAAATAGTCTTTTTTTAAATATATTTTATTGACTTTTTACAGAGAGGAAGGGAGTGGGATAGAGAGTTAGAGACATCGATGAGAGAGAAACATCGATCAGCTGCCTCCTGCACACCCCCAACTGGGGATGTGCCCACAACCAAGGTACATGCCCTTGACCGGAATCAAACCTGGGACCCTTCAGTCCACAGGCCGACGCTCTATCCAATGAGCCAAACCGGTTAGAGCTCTCCAAATAGTCTCTTTTTCCTTAACCAACATCAACCCAATTCTAATCAATCAGGTTGCATGAGATTATGTTATAGTCCATATACTCCAAAGAAAAAGATTCGTGAGAAAACGAATTGAATGAAGAAAATAAAATGCATGTATTGTAATTTGAAAATGTAAAAGTTAAACAGATTAACCAGCTTAGTTGCTTCATTTGTAACAGATGTGGCAGATCATAAACAGAACAAGACAACTATCTCACTGTTGTAATTTTAAAACAAACAAAAGTGATTACGCAAACAAAGGCTTTTGGTGAAATGGCTTCCCTAAAGTATAAACTCTCATCTTACCTCACATATAATGAAATGGGTACAACTGTATTGAGAATAATAATATAGGACCAGAATGTTAAGAATCCTGAGAACACAAAGTTCTTCTCTCCTTCATTCCAGAAAAGAAAACTTCTGAATTGGTCCCCAACTTGGTTCTCCCAGATTGAATTTCCTATGGCAAGAATAATTCCCAAGCATATGAGAAACCCAAATATCTGAAATGAGAATAGAAGTCTGGTTAATGTTAACTTGAACTCAAAACTAGTCATATCAATGCAATCTAATTGCACATCTAACACCAAGAAATTGTCACTTGAAAAGCAAGTTACACAAAGCTCTTCTTACTTATCACTAATCATGGGAGTAAAATTTAATATTATTATGTAGGGAACTCAGCTAAATATTTTACATATATTTCCTCAATTCTCCCATTGACTCTGAGAGAGGAACAATCATTCCCACATTTTACTGGTCAAAAACAAAAATACAGTGAAAGCACAGAAAAATTATATAACTTGTCCACAGTCACAAAGCTAATAACTTTAATTCTTTGATTCTTAATGAGTACAAATATTTAAGTGGCTTAAATAAAGAAGCTCATATGTCCTGATGTGCCCTGGTCAACCCCAGTTTATATCTAATAGGAATAGGGTTCCTTCCTTCCCCCTTCAAAAGTATCCTGTTTAAATAAGTTATATAATCACCCGAGCACAAAAGCAAAAGGAAAAAAATGTTCAGTTATAAAGAACTGTCCCAGACTGAGCAAATCTTTTAGACACAGTTCTAGCTACATAATACTTACCTAAGGTCAACAAGAAAGATAGGGATTAACGAAAAGATTTCCTGACATATATATTTCCTTTTGAAATAAGGAAAAAAGGTAGTATGCAACCTAAAAATTAGCTAACTCTTACATTGTGATTAGTATCAGTATTAGAAAAGCAGACATTTTGGAGGTATAGCAAACAGAAATACAGCAAAGTCAGTTCCTTGTGAGTCCAAAATTCCAGCTTTAAACAGGAAGTACACAAAGTCAGTGGACAAAGTAAGACCTGAGCTGAACTTGGTGTTCAGGTGACTTTGCTCTGCTAAGTGTCAACCTGTGATAGGAGCAGAGACCAGCCACTGTGGAGGGAGGAGTGGGGCTAAAGAATAGGAATGCATTTCCCTCCGATTTCCTTTCTCCTCCATGAAAGAATATTCAGACGCTCTAGAACTGCTTTCTTCTTTTTTCTCTCATGAATAAGATAACCACATTAAGAAGAAAAAGTTTGGGGAAAGGCAATTAGAAAACCATTTATTAGAGAAAAGTAGAATTGTGAATCCCTGAAATCCTACCAGTGTGGTACCTGGATCATACAGTATCCTCTTTCTTTCAATGGCTAATACTGCAAATTAATTTAACTGAATTACTGTAAGAGCATTAAAATTGGTGATAGTTAGCATTAAATGCCTGAATTTAAGGACCGACTCGGCTTCTAATACCCCAATGGATCATCCAATTGTCTAGTACAAAAAGCTGGGACAGTCCTTGCTTCACAACCCAGTAATTTTACTCTGTGGTGGATAGATATACAATCCCCATGCAAGCCCTAGGAGTGAGCTCAGGGTCATTTAAGTTGGAAATTCTAGGAGGGGCACAGACTCCTTCTTGGCATGTCCCCTTGACCAAGGGATTCAGCCCCAAGAGGTGAGGAGAAAAGTCCATGTCTGAGGATAATACTGAAAGTAAATCAGAGCCTGGACAATATTTTGTGCCCAAATAAGAGTCTGTTTCCTTCTTTCCTTATTCAGAATCCCACTGTTACATATCAGTTAAGCAAATAATTACTTGTGAGTCTGTCTTGGGGTAGGTGGGGGAACATAGTTCAAAGTTACTGTCCTCATATTTCAAGGTCAGTGTCCTGAAACTTAACCCCTTCATAAGGAGGCAAAGTAATATTACATGAAAAATCAGATATCAGATCCACAGCCTAAGGTACCATGAGACTAACTAAAAAAAGGATAGGATACAAGGAATTCCTGACATTTTTTAGTGTGTGGTAGAGGAAATCATTTCCAAAAAAAAATCAGAGGAGAAATAATATTCAGAGACAGAGATAAGCATGAGCTAGGAGGTATAGAAGCCTTTATGAAGCAGAACTGTGACTTAGGCCTCAGAGAATTCCTAAGTAGAATCAGTTACATGATTTTCAGGGCCCAGTGCAAAATGAAAACGTGTGACACCTCCCCTTGTTAAAAATGTATTAATAATTTCTTTTAAAAAAAACCTACATAGTGACAGCAGATCAATTACTAACATGAGGCCTTTCAGAGTGGGGACCCAGTGCAGCTGAACAGATCACACACTCAGGAAGTTAGCCCTGTCCATAAGCTATGTAGAGAGGCTGTGAGCAAAAGTAAGACAACAGAAAGACCAAACTACCTTAAAATTATGTTTTGTTTCTCAAAAACAAACCTTTAGGATGTGGAGAACTTGCAAGACCATGAAGAGCCATAAACACTAAACCCACCTAGCATAAGAAACTCTACAAATGGTTAAGAAATCATAATCTGGAAAGTAGAGGGCTATATAACTGAGCCCAAAATGCAGAATCCCCAATATACACTACACAAGCAGATTGTAGACTTCTGAAAGAATTCCCAGCAAAATATAAGAAATATATTAATATAACAATGACTAGTGATATTGCCTACTTTTGTTATAGTAACTTACCCATAGTACTAGAGTATTCATCAGTCTATCAATGCTTGTCCTTTTAAACTTTGTCTTACCACTGTTCTGCATTAGTTTAGTGTCAGGACCTGCAAAAAAAATGTTTTTAATAACAACTGTGAAATGATTAGATGATGATTATGATGATGATGATGATGATGATAGGGAGGAGGAGGAGGAATTCCTACTCATGTCAAATGTACCTGAAAATAAAAGAATATATGTTTCAAAATAATTTAACTTTTGTAAGAGCAAGCAAGGGCCATTACCAAGTTGTATTTGATTCTCAACTGGTGGCTTAACAATAACTCTGGAAACTACAAGAGAGTTGGTTTCCTTAGTATAAAATAAATCCAGAGAGAACTTGTAGCTGAAAGATTTAAGAAATGGTATTTTTTTCAAAATCTGTGTACAAATATCTTTGTAGTTTGGAGCAGTTAAAAATAATTAAGTCAATCAAAGTGATGAATAATTTGAAAATGTTATAAAGAATCTATATATATAAAAGCCTAAGCGGCCGGAACGACTGGAACAACCAGACGACCAGTCATTATGACGTGCACTGACCACCAGGGGGCAGATGCTCAATGCAGGAGCTGCCCCCTGATGGTCAGTGCACTCCCACAGCCAACCTCCCCCGGCCGACCAACCTCCCGCGGTCCCTCCCCGCCAGCCCCCGGGCTGGGACTGGGAACCAGGGGTGGTGGCGGTGGATGCAGCCCCTTTTTCAGGGGGGCCGAGAGCCAACTTCCTCCTTAGGGCTGGCAGCCAATCTCCTGTGCCCCATCCCTCCCCTCAGCCGGCAGGCCCCAATTGGCTTGCCACCCACCCGCCACAGTGGCGGCGCAGCAGTGAGGGGAGGAGGGAGGGAGGCAGGGAACCGCATAGTGACAACTATGGCAGTGACAACTGGCAGCCGTTTCTTCCACACCCAGCCCGGTGACCGTCGCCTCCTCTCCAGCCCAGCCCTGATCAGCCTGGCCCCAATTGGCCCTGATAGCCAGTCAGGCCTAGGAACCCCACTCATGCACTAATTTCGTGCACCGAGCCTCTAGTGTAATAATAAATACAATTCAGAATACTAACATAAAAAATGAAAAGTTAAAATAAGAAATCAAATTCTGAATCTGTTTCTCAAAATGATTTGAGATGCCTTTAATAGAGAAACTAGAATAACTACAAACCATGAATGAGCAAATAATTTAAATCTTTACTATGTATTACATACTGTGTATATAATATGTACTTTATGTAAGGGCAAGAATTGTTTTAATCTTGTGTTAGATTAATTTCAGGTAAATGCAATACATTATCTCATGATATACTAACTAAGTGCCTTGTTCAAGGAATTCTAAGAATATTATTAACTGCCTTAGAGGTAAATTATTAGTTGATTAACAAAAGAGAATGTTAGACTATATTTCTAAAGAGATTTCTTGTGGGCAAAAAAGATGCTAAATAGAAGTGATTAAATTTTAATTATACCCAATTTCTCTAGTTTTCCCTCTCCACATCATTTTCCCCCTTGATGATTTTCAATTCATGAAGCCATTTAATATAGGAGAGGACGAGAAATAAAAGAAAAGATGGGAGGCATACATAAAATTTACTCCATTTCAAAAGTCAGGGTAAAATGAGCAACCCTTAAAGACTTTCATTTACTTTGAAGAGAAATTGAAGCAAAGATTGGGTCTCAGAACAATTCACTGTCCTAAGTTGAAAATTGTACCCCAGTGCCCTATTCCCAGCCACTTCTGTGTAAAAAAGACCACCCACATTTTCTCAAATCATTTATTAAAATCATGTGGACAATGAGGGTGGGAAATATTTCTTTTATAGTAAAGATCACAAAAAGCAAATAAAGTTTGTGATTGTTAAAAGCTGAAATATTAACAGCTGTGTGCTAAAATTTACATTTCTTAGGCATACATGCACACCAGACTAGCAAAAAAATCTATTTAATGTATTTCTAAGCATTTCTTTAAATACTAGAGGCCTAGAGCACAGATTCATGCACTGGTGAAGGGTGTGGCCTACAGGGATCAGCTTGCTGTGGGAGCGCTGCTCATCCCAGTCAGCCGAGCAGCTGAGGACCTGCCCTCTGAGTGGCTGTTCCTACTGTGGGAGCGCCACTCATCCAGGTCAGCTAAGTGGCACTCCCACTGTGGGAGCACACTGACCACCAGGGGGCAGCTCCTGCATTGAGTGTCTGCCACCTGGTGATCAGTGCACATCATAGCAACTGGTTGTTCTTGTTCCACCATTCAGTCGCTGGGCTTTTATATATATAGACTAGAGGCCCAGTGCACGAAATTAGTGCACTGGGGGGGGGGTGTCCCACAGCCCAGCCTTCACCCTCTCCAATCTGGGACCCCTCAAGGGATGTCTGACTGCCCATTTAGGCCCGATCCCACCGGGCAGTCGGACATCCCTCTCACAATCCAGGACTGCTGGCTCCCAACTGCTCATCTGCCTGCCTGCCTGATTGCCCCTAACCGCTTCTGCCTGCCAGCCTGATCACCCCCTAACCACTCCCTTACCAGACTGATCGATGCCTAACTGCTCCCCTGCCGGCCTGATTGCCCCTAACTGCCCTCCCCTGCCAGCCTGGTTGCCCCCAACTGCCCTCCCCTGCTGGCCTGGTCACCCCTAACTGTCCTCCCCTGCAGGCCTGGTCCCCCCCAACTGCCCTCCCCTGCAGGCCTGGTTGCCCCTAACTGCCCTCCCCTGCAGGCCTGGTTGCCCCTAATTGCCCTCCCTTATCGGCCTTATCGCCCTTAACTGCCCTTTCCTGCAGGCCTGGTCCCCAACTGCCCTCCCCTGCCGGCCTGGTTGCCCCCAACTGCCTTCCTCTGCTGGCCTGGTCACCCCCAACTGTCCTCCATTTCAGGCCTGGTCCCCCCC
>NW_005356751.1:3052930-3100203 GCF_000412655.1 Myotis brandtii | reverse complement strand
CCCCAACTGCCCTCCCCTGCCGGCCTGGTCACCCCTAACTGCCCTCCCCTGCAGGCCTGGTTGCCCCTAATTGCCCTCCCTTATCGGCCTTATCGCCCTTAACTGCCCTTTCCTGCAGGCCTGGTCCCCAACTGCCCTCCCCTGCCGGCCTGGTTGCCCCCAACTGCCTTCCTCTGCTGGCCTGGTCACCCCCAACTGTCCTCCATTTCAGGCCTGGTCCCCCCCCAGCTGCCCTCCCCTGCTGGCCTGATTGCCCACAACTGCCCTCCCCTGCCAGCCATCTTATGGTGGCCATCTTGTGTCCACATGGGGCGGCCACCTTGTGTGTTGGAGTGATGGTTAATTGCATATTACCTCTTTATTATATAGAATATCCACAGCACAGATTTTGATATACACATATCTTCTTGACTTCAAAGGTACATCTCTTGAAAGACTTTTCTATACTCAACAGTCCTTGTTTCCTTATCTCTTATTCATTACTCAACCTAGTTTCTGGGTCAATCACTCCACTCAGCAGATCTGGTACTATCATCAATATCTCCTATGCATTCTTTTACCTCTCAGCAGCCTTTGGCTGTTGTCTACCCCATCTTTTTGAAACACACATTGTTACAATTTTCTCCTGCTTTTCCTCCTACCTCTTTGGTAGCTCCTTCTTTGTCTTTCATGATGACCACCACTCTCCACTCAACCATGAAATACTGGGATTCATTAAGCTTGTAGAGGCTATATTCTCTACGTTTTCAGTCAACCTTCCTTGGGAAATCTCACCAAAACCACAATTCCAATTATCATTTATAGACCAAATATATATCTCCAGCTCAAATTGCTCCTGAGCTCTGAAAACCCATATATTTAGATCTCTATATGTAAGTGCCTATATGACATCTTCACCTAAATCTTTCTCAGGCTTCTCAAATGGCCCTTGTCCAGCCCAACTTGTAATCTCCAGGTATATGTATATTTCTATACTCCATGGTCTCCATGCTCCAAAGTTCCTCATCTTAGTAAAGGGCAGCAATTCTCATCCAGTTGTGAAAGCTGACAGACACCTAGGAATCTAATCTATCTCCATGACTCATACTCTAATCCAAAGTAACTTTGTCTCCCTAAATCTACTCTTCCCCTAACGCTAATCAATACTTCTTTTCGTTCCCTAACACAATCATACATTTTTTCTGGGATCTGCTATTTATCAGCTTTACCAGCACTGTAGTCAAGAGTGAACTTTTGAAATTTAACACATAAACACAGACCATCAGTTTGAAAACTTGCAATGGCTTCCCAATGTTCTTAGGATAAAGACCAAAATCCTGGAGATGGACCACAAGGTCCTACATGGTCCAACCCCCACCCATGTCTCCAGACATTCATTCATCTCTAGCCTCCTTGCTCTCTATGCTCCACACTGGCCTGCTTAAGTTTTATTTTTTACTTCACCATCCTCATGCCTGCCATAGGTTCTTTACCTATAATGTGCCTTTTACTTAACTTGCTCTTTCCTTTCATGTTCCTGCATTATATACTCTTGTGAATCCATGTTCTTTTTCTTCAGAGTACTCATCTCCATTTGGATTCTATATTCAAGACTACAATTGTTTGACATTAAAGTATCTGTCTCCTATCAGATCCAAAACCACATGAGTGAAGGGACTGTATTTGTTTTAGTCACATTCTTAATCACAAATGAGTAATTAGTATAGTGCCTGACACATAGTAGGCACTCAATTAAATAATTGCTTAATGAATTAATTTATTAAGTAGCTACTATGTGGTAGGCAATGTACATACGTGCTCTTTATCTATTTTCTCAGCTAATGCTTAAGATAAGCCAACAAATTAGTTATCCTTAGCTTACTAATAATGAACCTGAAATTTAAAGAATTAAAGTAACTTGCCTAGGATTTCTTGTCTAGTAGGTGTCAGAGCCAGAATTTGAACCCAGATTTAGCTAACTCTTAATCTCTTGCTCTTGAACACTATTTAAAAAATTACATGAAATAGTCCATTACTTCACTGACTCATTTAATCAATGTGTATTTAAGACAATGACTCATTCAGAGTCCAAACAGGAAATAGATGACACATTGAACAAGGATAATTAGAGAAAGGTTTATTTATAAAGGGACTATACAAAAGTGTGCATGGAAGACAAAAGGTTAAGAAAGAAACCAATGACTTAGTAGCAATCAAGACATTTCTCTTGAAGGGAGGGAATGAGGGGAGATAGTTGTTATTAGACCTTAGAGGAAAGGGGTATGTAGAATTTGCAGCCGTTAGAAGAGTAACTTTATATTGAGGGACCCAGCTAACTTGAAGTGACTTCAGGAAGACAGTCAGGAAGAATAAATACTTCGATCTCAACCTTCCTTCTCCCTTTGATCTATCTCTTCCCAGGGATCCCCAATAACCATGGCCCAAATAAAAGCCAAAGTTCAAGGAAACCTATGAGTATAAACCATACAAGTTAGCCTCTAGGCCAGAGAGAAGAGTGGAGAAGGGTGACAGTAGATCTGGAAGGGCAAATAGAAGACATTCAGAAAAAAAAATCTACTATGTGCCAAGATGGAGGGAACACCTTAAACGAATAAGTATCCAACCCTCAGAAACCAGACTTTCTCCTCTCTTGGGTACAAAGGAAAAGTCATTACCAGGCAGGCATGGCCTAGGTGTTAATGTACATTAGACCCTCCTAAATTATAGATTTATAAGGTAAACCATGTCTGTCTCTACTATATTCCTTTCACAATCCTCAATGGTAGGTATAATTAGAGTAATAATACAGAAAGAATTATTTGGTAGCTCCTTCTTTGTCTTTCATGATGACAATTTATTTTGGATAACTGTCATCCAAATAGTTAACAATTTATTTTGGATAACTGTCAGAACATCTAGGTGTTTACCTGGAACTAGTTGCCCCATTAGATGTCTCAAGACTTATGGGTTCTGAGACAGTCATCTGTGCAACTTTGGCATTGATGAAACCATCCATTCCTCTGCCTGCCATCATTCTAGGAAAGCTTTTATTCAACATTTGTGCCCAGAGGAAAGACAATGGAGGCATTCTCTGCATTCAAATATCTGCCAAATGAAGGTTTCCTGCCAGGAAACATCCAGGCCACATCACAAAGGAAGAGGGTGTTCCCCGACTTCCCTCTGCCAAGATTCAAAGAGCAGTACATTTTCCCAGCCTATGCACTCTGAATTGATGCCGAAAGAAGGAAGCAGCAGGGAAGAACGGAAAACATTTGCCAAGCATCCCCTTATCATATGCATTGTCTCACTGAGTTTTTACAATGACTGTCTAATGTACCTATTATTATCCCCACTTAGAGCAGAAAACGAAAGCTTTGGAAGTTTCAGTGGCCAAAGTTTAACATCCTACAGCTGGTAAACAAGTCTGAACCCAGAGCTGTCCAATTCAAAATTGTGCAAACTTTCTGTTATACTACTGAGAGGGAGACCTGCTCAACTTACCACCCCCCTTCCTTCTATGTAGGAGCGTTTTCCCAGAGAGTCAACCTTATGAAGGAAAACTTAGCCCCTATATGGTTCACAGCAGCTGTCCTAGCTTAACGTGCTGTAGCTGAACCATAGTCCTGAATCCATCTTTTCAAACAAGATCATACAAATGCAAACAAAATGTTGGGCTACAGCCCATTCCTAGGATGAAGCATTCCCATCTCTATGACGACAGAGAGCAAACTAGGAGGGTCCTTCCCATCAGAGAACCTTCAATAAGTCTCTCCTTTATTAAGTAGGAAGGTCAACAAAGGTTAGTGTATAAGCTTGGCTCTCTCTTTCACTCAATGCAAGAAAGACGCAAATGAAGAAATATAGGACATAGGTTTATTTCCATGACAAAAGAATGAAAGCATCTGATGAGAGAATTATTAACCCAGACTCATTCCCAGATAAAAGCACGTGCACTGCCTCATTTCCAGGGATTTCCCAAGTCCTCTCAATGGCAATGTCCCAAGCAGCAAGAACCTTGCTAACACCCACAGCTGAGAGCATTTAGAAAGAAATGGGAGGACTTTTCCAGGTTTGGAACCCTTTTGAGTCTTTAATGAACATTTTGTTGTTGTTGAGGAAAGTCAGTTAAGAAAAACATTCCAATTTTGATTGCACATATAGTCAACGGGCCCAAAACATATCTTAATTTGGTGTCACGATAAACAGCATTTTAAAAATCAAGGGCTGGCAATTGAAGCCATGAGTACAATTTGAGTGTCTTTATGAAATGGTGCTACTGTAAGCTTCCTTAGCAGGAGAGGGCCACCTTGGGCCCATAGAAATAAAGTAGGGAATGGAAGAAGTGGCCAGCAGGAAGAGGAAGAGGTACCTCCCCTCTCTCCCCTGATTCCCACCCCACCTCCATCACACAGACTTTCCAGGGCTCACTGTCCTATTGACGAATAATAGAAGACGCTTTGGAGTATAAACAGAAATGATTGCAGAAGCTCCAAGAAAGCTTTTCCAAAAGAATTATTTGACCTTTGCAGACTACAAAATTAACAGCAGAGCAGGGGGATTTCTTTCGTAGTATTTCCCCACTTTAAAGGCAAGTTGATTAATACATATATGTTGAAGATGATTGAGATGGGGTTAACGAAAGAGAAATTAAACTGTAGGCATCTAGCACCCACTAGTAACTCAGGGCCAAGCAGCCTTAGGAATAAGTTCATGATGTTCATAAGTTCATGGTTCCTTACACAGTGGAACCACACAGATTATTTCCAGAGCATTGGTGTCTTCCCCCAGTGGTCTGCACTCTGCAGTCAATGCAGGTAAATGAAAGCACTGCATTCATCTAGCCTGGAGAGCCCCAGATGTCAGGAAGAGGTCCCCCCCACCCCCCGGCCCCAACCAGTCCTCGGCAGTCAGCTTTACCTGCAAAAATAACCATTCCGAAACACCAGCTGGTGTTTCTCAGCACACAGCCCCTCAGGATTATCTTCTCATTGTTGAGGGAGTGCTCACTGTCCTTCCAAGAGAGAACTCCCGTGAATTTATCTAATTTGTTGTTAGGTGCCTCACAGACAACAATCCCTGCAAAATGAAAAATAATTTTAAAAGCCTTTTTATGAGTTACCTTGAACTCTCTTTAGAAGCCCACAGTATTTTGTTACCACCTTACTTCTCAGACACAGTATATTTTACCTTCTCTCTCTCTCTCTTTTTATTTTATTGATTTCAGAAAGGAAGGGAGAGGGAGAGAGAAATAGAAACATCAACAATGAGAGAGAATCATTGATCGGCTGCCTCCTGCACACACCCTCCTGGGCATGTGCTCTGACCAGGAATCGAACTGTGACCTCCTGGTTCATAAGTTGACCCTCAACCACTGAGCCACATTGGCCAGGCTTTACCTTCTCTCTTAGACAACACAGAGTTATATGTACAAGATTGTGCTAGGAAAAATAAGTTAGAAGGTACAAAGATAGAAGCCCATCAAATGTTTTAAACATAGCTTACTGCGCTGTCTGAATAAAAACAGAAAGCTCATGAAACATGGGATTTTTTTTAACTTAAAAAAAATCACTTCTCTCTACTTTTAGTTTGTAACAATGACCTTTGACAAGATTAAGTGTGGACTGTCCTAAAAGTTTTTCTTATCCCATCACTTTTAATTTAATGTAAACTCTTCCATAGGTTTAGATCAGCCGTGGGCAAACTACAGCCCGCGGGCCGGATCCGGCCCATTTGAAATGAATAAAACTAAAAAAAAAAAAAAGACCGTACCCTTTTATGTAATGATGTTTACTTTGAATTTATATTAGTTCACACAAACACTCCATCCATGCTTTTGTTCCGGCCCTCCGGTCCAGTTTAAGAACCCATTGTGGCCCTCGAGTCAAAAAGTTTGCCCACCCCTGGTTTAGATGGTATACTTTCAGTTTGACAGCCAAAGTTAATCAGGTTTTTCTAGGCTCATAATCAGAATTTTAAGGGTCTTGCAATATTTCACCCCCAGGAAACCTGGGCCTTGTTTGCTACATGTGCCTGAGAATACGTGTGATTCCTTTCAGCTGTTCTATGCTTCTTATCTTGATTAGATTCAGAGTTCTGGAGACTCTCAAAGACACCATATAACTTGCCTCAACCTGGCCAGAAGATGTATCTAGTTTTGTTTTGTTGTTTTAAATTCCAAGCCCATTCCAAACCAAGGGCATGCCCATTCCAAATCAATGAATCAATTTGTTCCACTATTTCAATAAGAATATACACTTTCAGGGTGGGTATTCTCCTGGTAGAAAAAGAAACCAGAAGTAATCTTGTATGGACCCTGTCACAAAATATAACTATTAGATCAAAAACATTTTGACTTTGGGTAGTTGTTGGCACACAATGCAATATACAAATGACATAGCATAGAATTGTACAGTTAAAACCTATATAATTTTATTAGTCAATGTTAACCTGATAACTTTAATTAAAAATATACATTTGTACTGCAAACAGTTGAGGTTTAAATTTTTATAAGTAAAGAATATAAAAGGAGGTTGTGGGTAGATCCAAACAGGGTAGATCCAAACAGGTTAGTACCTATAAAATTCTTTCTCTCAAAAACAATTAAAATACATGTATTTAATCAGAAGCCAAATAGTAGGTTGGAACATAATAAATGGCATTTGGAAATGAAAAAATGGAGGCATGTCTTCAGCACTGATTGAAGGGAAAGGAGACCAGCCCCACCAAGAGAACTGCTGTATTATACTGCTACACCACTCACCAAACACCTTCTAAACTTAGGACATTCTTACATAGGCCCCTTTTCCTTCCTAGGATATCTTTTCCTTTTAAAACTCTTAGACCTAGAGGACAGCAGCCAGTTTTCACATGGTCTTATCCCTTCTGACCAACCAGATTACTAACATTAATAGATCTTGCATGAAAACAAAAACAAAAACAGGCTTCTGCCCAAGATGGCAGCGTAGGTAAATGTGGTACTCCCATCCTCCCACAACCACATCAAAATTACAACTAAACTACAGAAAAATCATCATTCATAACCACCTAAAATCTAGCTGAACAGAAGCCCTAGGACTAAGACTATAAAGAAGCCACATTGAAACTAATAGGAGGAGTGGAGATGAGAAACAGGCTGGTCTCACACCCAGGTGTGGCAGACAAAAATCAGAAAGGATATCTCAGCTGCAGAGGTCCACATGAGAAGCAAGGGGTCCCCGCCCCACACCAGGCCTCCCAGCCCAGGGTTCTGGTGCCAGGAAGAGATGCCCCACAACTTCTGGCTGTAAAAACCAGTGGGGATTGTGGCTGCGTGAGACAGAGGGCTGCTGGAGTCCCAAGCAGTTCTTCTTAAAGGGCTTGCGTATGGACTTACTTGGACTCACTCCCTCTAAGTTCCAGTGCTGGGGAAGTAGCTCAAAAGGCACCGGGACATACAAGAAGGAATTGAATCATCTTGCATCAGGATGAGAGCTGGAGGGGCAGCTTTTTCCCAAACAGAAGTGCTGGCAGAGGCCATTGTTCCTTTTCTGAGAACTTATTCCACAGAGTTTGCAGGCAGGAGCCATATCTGAGTCTCCATCAATCTGACTACTACTGTTCATCCTGTCCTGGTGATTCTCTGAGACCCTACCCCACACAGCTTGCTAACCCACCCCAGCTGCTTCAAGTGGCTTTTTCATATGAATGGCCTAACTTGGCTCATGCCTCAGACTTTACAAAACGCTCTTTTAAAAGTAGCATCTGGCCTGGGCATGCCCTGTCACACTAGCTAAGTGGCCCCAGGCCTGACACTAACAGCAGCCAGCTTTGGTTCACAGTTTGGTCTCCCCTGGGCACCTCCAAGCCCAGCACAAGTAGCAGCCACATGCAGATTGCTCTGTAGCTAATGCTAAGTGTCCCAGGCAGAACACAGGTGGCAAGTGACCCTGGCCTGCACCTCTCCAAGGCCCCAGAGTCAGTGTATCTGGGGGAAAGCTTCAGACCACATCAAAGCACCACCCAACCACCTCCACAAGTGATACAGTCAAGGGGCAGACTTAGTAGGCGTTAGAGCCCCACTGAAGTAAGCCCTGCTTCATGGTGTGGAACCCTGCAAAGCTGATCCGACCTAGTGGGCACAGCCAGCCCTTTCAGTCAATTGAGCTAGGGGTAAATACCTCCCATTGATGTGCCAACAGCAATCAAGACTCAACTACAACAGGAGGTGGGGAGTACACTTGGAGTGCCCAGCTTGGGTGATCAAGAGGCTGTACCACTGGAACCTACAGGACACCTACTATATTCGGCCACTCTAATAAGCCTGGGAGATGTAGTAGGTTTACCTAAGGCATCGAAACAAATGTAGCGAGGTTGCCAAAATGAGGAGACAAAGAAACATGTCCCAGATGAAAGAACAGAACAAAGCTCCAGGAAAAGAACTAAACAAAATGGAGACAAGCAATCTACTAGATTCAGAGTTCAAAACATTGGTTATAAGTATGCTCAATGAATTTAGGGGAAGAGTAGATGAATTTAGAGAGAATTTCAACAGCATAAAAAAATCACATGGAAACCATAAGAAAAAAATAGTCATATATGAAGGATACACTAACTTAAATGAAGAATAATTTAGAGGGATCAACAGTAGATTAGATGAAACCAAAATCAAAAATAGCTATTTGGAATGTAAGGAAGCAAAATTCATCCCATCAGAACAACCAAAAGAAAAAATAATCAAAAAAAATGAGCCTCTTGGACAACTTTAAGCTTACCAATATTCACATCATGGGTTTGCCAGAAGGAGAAGAGAGAGAGCAAGAAATTGAAAACCTGTTTGAAGAAATAATGAGAGAAAACCCCTAACCTGGTGAAGGAAATAGACATACAAGTCCAGAAAAAGCAGTCCCAAACAAGATGAACCCAAAAAGGCCAACATCAAGACACTTCATAATTAAAATGCAAAAGTTTAAAGACAAAGAGAAAAAATTTTAAAACAGCAAGAGAAAAGCAGTTGGTTGCTTACAAAAGAGTACCCATATGACTGTCAACTGATTTCTCAAAAGAAACTTTGAGGCCAGAAGAGATTGGCAAGAAATATTCAAAGTGATGAAAAGCAAGGACCTTCAACCAACTCTACTCAACAAAGCTATCATTTAAAATGGAAAGACATATAAAGAGCTTCCCAGACAAGAAAAAACTAAAGGAGTTCATCACCACCAAACCAGTATTACATAAACTGTTGAAGGGTATTCTTTAAGAGAAGGAGGAGGAGGAGGAGGAGGAGAAGGAAAAGAAGGAGGAGGAGAAGGAAGACGAAGAAGGAAATATAAAAAATAAAATGACAATACATACATATCTATCAATAATTGAACCTAAAAAACACACAAAATAAATAAATAAATAAGCAGAACAGAAACAGACTCATACATACAGAGAACATTTTGCCAGATGGGAAAGGAGTTTGGGGGATGGGTGAAAAAGCTGAAGAGATTAAGAAGTATGAATTGGTAGTTACAGAATAGTCATGCGGATATGAAGTACAGCATGGGTAATACAGTCAATAGTATTCTAATAACTATGCATGGTGTCAGATGGGTATGAGATTTATCAGGATGATCATCTAGTAAGTTATATAATATCTGATCACTGGGATGTACACCTGAAACTAATATAATATTGAGTGTCAACTGTAATGAAAAAATTTTTTAAAAATAAATGTAAAAGAAAAATTAAAAAATAAACCATGAAAAAAAGAAAAAGAAAATTAAAAAAAAACCTTGAAAGAAATGATCAAGTTGTGGCCTTAGGACTGCTTTTCCAGATACCACCTCCCTTTCCCCAGGATAATACAAGTGTTGCCTCGCTGCCCTCACTTAGGCACTCACTGGCGTCTTCCCAGACAGCCACTGCTAGATGAGAGAGTGCTGGCAGGAGGATTTGGATGAAGCTAAATAACCTGTACAAAGTCATTTTTTATATGAAGGGAAGTGGCTGAATTCTGGTTATTCTCATTATGGTCTATCAATGATAATACAAAGTAAACTAAAACTGATTTCAACTGGCCCAAGTTGTTTGGACAATTATGTGGTGGAAGAGGAGACCTTTTTCTAAATTCTAAGAATTCAGTATCCTTTTTTCTTGACCAAGAATTTTTATTCCTGAATTTTGTACAACCTTGACTTGGATGTCACCAGAAAAACCTACATAAAATAACAGGTTGACAGCAACCCTCAAAGCTTATTCGAGTTTTTTTTTACCTAAGACTGAATTTCTCAGACTTCAAACTTGGCCACTTTAAAAATAAAATAAAAAGTGCTTTGGGGAAAAACATGATACACAATCCCTGCCAATAGGAATTTTAAAAAGGCTCATTTGATCTTTTTATTGTCACAAGCAAAGACTGACATGCAGGCAAATGCAGTCTTGAACATGTTGGCTTACTGCTCTGCCCCAAGGCTCATCCAGCCTCCGGGCCTGACACCAAGGGTGTGGTTCTAGACAGGATCAGGCAGTAAGGCCAAGGGGTTCTGCCTAGGTTCTTAAAGGCCAAGCCCCAATTCAGCCTGTCTTGATGAATGTGGTCCCAGTGATTTAAGTACTAAACGCTGGGCCCATCAAAACAAAATGGCAGAAACAAAGCCAAATTACACACTTTAACTTCAGATGTGCTCAGCTTCCCCTTTCTTAGCCCTGTTAGCATAAAATGCAACTTCCCAAATTCTTTTCTGCCCCTTTCCAAAAGGGGTGAACAGGTTCCTTTGAAGGTGCACTGAATTCACTTCTGTATCTCCATAACCTATTACATTCCCTAACCTACATAATAGGATCTTAACAAACATTTGTTGGCGAGATAAATAGAAAAAGTGTCAGATGATTGGGAGATGAGATGGGCATTAGAGTAGATCTAGGATACGTGAAAGAAGTGGGTATATGTCCATTGTAATAATGATAAAAGGGTGTTGGAAACCTAATAGCCCAACCACAGTGGAGAGCTTAAACTGGCGGGGCGGGGGGGGGTGGCGGGGGTAGGAACCTTAAAGCACATTAGAAGCAACCAAAACCATTAGAAGATACCCCAGCCATAAAGCATAATAAGGACTAAATTTTTAGGTGCCTCTTCCTTTTGCTAATTATATCAGAGAAGAGTAACGGACAGTAAACAGGTTGACAATGGATGAGAAAATTGTTTAGGAAAAAGAGCATTGTTTCTCACGTAATTATGCACTAAAAACATGTTTAGAACATCAGTCATCTTTAACTGGCAATAGAACAACTGGGGGAAATTATGTCATTGATGAAGTACAAATATAATCAAACTAGCCAGTCAACTACTGAAGAGAACACACATGAAAGCTGGTAGCAAGTCATGCAGTTCACAATCACACAGAAATGCTCTAGGTCCATGCTGAGCAAAATCCCCAAGATTTCATTCCGGGCCTTCCTCAGCACTCTCACTGTAGTCAGCTAGATCTTTCATTGATTAGCAACCTAAAAACTAAAGTATTTACCTCCAAGTGGAAATTGGTAGCTTACCATGAAAATGGAGCTCAGTGCCCAGTATTCCATGATTTTACAGAGAAGTTGACTTTATTTCTCTATGTATATTATTATCAGCAATATTTCTTGATTATCTGCATTGCAACTCTTCCATAAGACGAATCATCCATTAAGTAAACATCATTATTGCTGGTTAAGCATTTCTCCAGCCAAGAGCTTCTTAAAGTTTAGAAGATTGCCCACTACTGTTGCCATGATAATTGTGATAAATGGTTTTTTCTTAGAAAGAAGAGTGTCACCTTCCTGTTTTCTAAAGCCTCTTTATTCTTCAAACATCAAGCCTCAGCCACCCATCATCACCACCATCATGACCACATCAACAGCAGCAATAAAGAGGGAAGTTATTCTTCCTGTCCCTACACAGACTCTGCTATGCTGCTGGGTTATGTTCAGGTGAATGGGAAACTTATCTGGTAGGTAAAAAACTTACAAGATGCTAACCAAACCTTTTTGTTTTGTCTTTAACCAAAAAGAGATGTTTGTTTTTTACTGTTTTAATTACACACATGCTATTCTTTAGAAAGGACCACAAAATACACAAAGATTCCTGAAATAAAGAGTCAACCTTTCCCCAGTTCAGAACTCAGTATTAACAGTCATACAAAATATGTAAACTTGTCATAAGTTGCAAAAAACAGATCTTAGTTCAGTCAGTAACAACATATGAAAGATTCTTAAACACATTTGGACAATTTACAGCCGGGGCTCTCCCCAAGGCATAAAAATGACCAGTTGACAAATGTATAGCTGGCAACTATTTCCAGTTACTTATTTGTAAAAACTTATCAATTCCCATAAGATTTTCACACGAAAAAAATCAAGGCCCACTCTATTTTCACATGTATTTTAATATTCAAACAAGCTATGTATCTGTTCTTATAAAGTTCAACAAAGTACAGACCAGTTTTTTTTCTGATGTTTGAAACATGTAAAAATATTTATGTGAAAACTTTTCAAATAAATGAGTTTACCTACCAAAATCCAGCTCTACCTCGCATGTACTGGTCTCTATATTTTGCCACCACTCTATAAACTCTTGTCAGGGATCCTAACATTCAAGACCACTGAGAACAGTGCTACTTTTTAAAAATATGACAATGTCATCTGAGTCCTGGAAAGAATTGATGTCTGGTGATTAACTTTGCACCTTTAGGTTTAGAGTATTCTTATCATCTATGTCTTACCCTACCCTAACCCGAGACTGTTCAGGGGCTTTGCTGTCATGTTAATTCCCCCAATTCTCCATTGCTGTCTCCACTGTAGTTTATAACCTCTTGTGCCATGTCCTTTTGGAGAATAGGCTTTGCCAGCAGTCCTGGGTTCATATTCTGGCTTCTCCACTCAGTAACCATGTGACATTGGGAAGTTATGTGAATTTATCAGGATCTAGAGGCCTTGTCATAGCTAGCGGTAATAATAATAATATCTTCCTCCAGGGCTGTCAGGATTTAACAGGGTTGTATGCAATTATTTAACACTAGGGGCCCAGTGCACGAATTTGCGCACCTTGAAAGGAACTGTAGGCCGCAAGGCTGCAATAGTCACAGTGGCGGGTCTTGGCCCATCCTCTGTGCCCCCACACAGTCCCTCCCTCCACAGCCCCTGGTCCCCTGTCTGCCGGCAGCCCCACTCCCGCCACCACCGCTGCTCCCACGTGCTAATGGCACCAGCCCCGCTTACACCTGCTGATGGCGTGGAGCGATTGAGGCCAGCGCCAGCAGAAGGTGCAAGCAGGGCCGGCACCATCAGCGGGTGTGAGCGGCAGCTGCTGTCCTGATCACCTCTCAGGAGGGGAGGTGCAGAAGCCCTCAGGGGCAATCAAGGCCAGCAGCCACCACTGCTCGCACCTGCTGATGGGCCCGAGTGATGGGGACCAGTACCAGGCACCAGCAGCAGGTGTGAGCAGCAACTCTGGTGCCAGCAATGGGTGTGAACACCGGGCGAGACCTCGGTGTGTGGGAGCAAAGAATTTTCCATAACCACCAGAGGTTCGCTCTGATGACAGTGACCAGCACCCCACCTTGGTCTGGTGCCCCGCTCACCTGCTCCAGCATTCTGCCATGGCCAACACCCACCATATTCCACACACACACCCCTGATGGTCAACACACGTCATAGCAACTGGTTGTCTGCTCGCACCTGCTGATGGGCCCGAGTGATGGGGACCAGTACCAGGCACCAGCAGCAGGTGCGAGCGGCAACTCTGGTGCCAGCAATGAATGTGAACGCCGGGCGAGACCGCGGTGTGTGGGAGCAAAGAATTTTCCATAACCACCAGAGGTTCGCTCTGATGACAGTGACCAGCACCCCGCCTTGGTCTGGTGCCCCGCTCATCTGCTCCAGCATTCCGCCATGGCCAACACCCGCCATATTCCACACACACACCCCTGATGGTCAACGCACGTCATAGCAACTGGTTGTTCGGTTGTTCCGGTTGTTCTGCCATTCGGTCTATTTGCATATTAATCTTTTATTATATAGGATGGTACCTAATACATAGCAAGCACTTGTTCATATGTCAACATTATGTTTAGGGCCTGAGAACTTTAGAACCTTCCTAATTAAAGTCTTCTTTGGGCATGAGCTCATGCTCAAGTCTGTCTTCTCCCCTGAGCTATAAGCTCTATGAAAGCAAGGCTTAATCTGACTTATTAACTACTGCATTCCCAAGCTTTGCAAATCCCTTGGCATTGTGTTAAAGATACATTTATTGAGTGAATGAACAGGTGACTGAGTAAATGAGTGAAATAAAAGAATGAATGAAAGCTCATATCATACCTAAGGAGGCCACCAGGAAGACACTGTCCTTGGGTTTAGGTGCAAAAATACAGGAGCAGGGAAACTTATGAGAGTTATCCTGAGACCCCACCCATCTCAGTTTTGACCCTTGGTGTCCCAATTTGGAGTTTCAGTGGGGATTTCTCTAAGGATAAGAGAGGGACACTTGGGGTCTTCAGATACTTGGAAGATGTGCACTTATGATTCAAGGTCAGAACACTGTAATTTGGTGCTAGATAAAGTATTTTGGCAAGTCTCAGAAGCAAAAATAATGCCATACCCAGATTTGCCCCAAAGTCACAAGCTAAAAGATATACTTAGCACAGACAGGCATGCTCACATGTGACCTTGCCATAGCTACCTCACCTTGCCATAGCTGGGCAGGCCATTTCCTAATGCTAACATCATATTTTTAATTTAAAAGAAAGAATACAACATCTGGTTTTAATTCCCATGATACAAGGAAGTCTTCTTCTAGTTACCAGAAGAAACTCTGAAATCTACTGATACTCCATTATAACAAAGGTGAATATATGAGCCAAAAAAAGACAAACTAAAAAAACAATGGGGGAGTCAAAGAATCTAAAGAAACATGTAATACATATGGAGACATTTTATAATTCTACACTAGAGGCCTGGTGCACAAAATTTGTGCACGGGGTGAGGGGGTCCCCTCAGCCCAGCCTGCAACCTCTCCAATCCGGGACCCCTCGGGGGACGTCCGACTCACAATCCAGGACCTCTGGCTCCTAACTGCTCACCATCCTGTCTGCCTGATCGCCCCTAACTGGCTCCCCTGCCAGCCTGATCACCCCTAACTGCCTCTGCCTGCCAACCTGATCACCCCTAATTGCCCCCCCTGCCGGCCCGGTCACCCCCAACTGCCCCACCCACTGGCCTGGGTGCCCCTAACTGCCCCCCCTAGCCAGCATAGTCGCCCCTTACTTCCCCCCTGCTGGCTTGGTCACTCCCAACTGCCCCCTTCTTCTGGCCTGGTTGCCACTAACTTCCCCCCCTGCTGGCCCGGTCACCCCCAACTGCCCCACCCACTGGCCTGGGTGCTCCTAACTGCCCTCCCTAGCCAGCATGGTCGCCCCTTACTTCCCCCCCTGCTGGCTTGGTCACTCCCAACTGCCCCCTTCTTCTGGCCTGGTTGCCACTAACTTCCCCCCCTGCTGGCCCGGTCACCCCCAACTGCCCCACCCACTGGCCTGGGTGCTCCTAACTGCCCTCCCTAGCCAGCATGGTCGCCCCTTACTTCCCCCCCTGCTGGCTTGGTCACTCCCAACTGCCCCCTTCTTCTGGCCTGGTTGCCACTAACTTCCCCCCCTGCTGGCCCGGTCACCCCCAACTGCCCCACCCACTGGCCTGGGTGCTCCTAACTGCCCTCCCTAGCCAGCATGGTCGCCCCTTACTTCCCCCCCTGCTGGCTTGGTCACTCCCAACTGCCCCCTTCTTCTGGCCTGGTTGCCACTAACTTCCCGCCCCTGCCAGCCTGGTTGCCCCCAACAGCCTCCCTCTGCCAGCCTGGTCACCCCTAACGGCGCCCCTTGCCAGCCTGGTCATCCCTCACTAACCCCCCTTCCGGCCTGGTCGCCCCATGCAGCCTGGTGTTCAATCGTTTGGTCATCCCTCGCTAACCCCCCTGCCGGCCTTGTTGCCCCACTCAGCCTGTTTGGTCATCCATTCGGTTGTTTTGGATGTGACAGCCCTGGCTCTTTATATATATAGATACTTTGCACTGCATCTTATCTTTACGAGGTACTTAATAAATAGAATTAATAAATTCATTAATATGGAGAGAGTGATAAAAACAGAGAAGATTTTAAAAAACCAGAAAAGGTGAGCAGGCAGAGAAAATAAGTAAACTAAGGTAAACACTGGAAGAGGAAGATGGAAAAAGAATGGTAAGAAGTAATGCATAGAAGGAAGAAAAGAGAGAGAGAACTGGCCAAATGGATAGAGAAACATGTGTACATGGTGTATAGTGTGTGAATGTGTGTGTGTCAGAGAGGCAGGAAGAGATTGAAATTAAAACACGTAAACTAGGGCTTGAAAAGGAAAGAAATGGAGGAAAAGTTGAAGACTATAGGAAAGCAAGAGCAATTGTGGGAAGGATTTAGGATGTGTTAATTGTCCCAACTCTTTCAAAAACTTTTTATACCATCTCTTGCATCACCCTCTTGGTCTTTAAATTTGGCTGCTAACAGGGAAAATCTAATTTATATATTATATCTAATTTATTTCTCCTTAATCCCTCTATTCATTCTTAAGATGCTTCTTGGAAACAAAATATATTTTAATAAGGCTAAACCCATAAGTCATATTGCCTTGAACTTTAAGGTAGATTGAAATTCAACCCAAGATTTAAGAATGAAAGAGCAAATTTAGCAGAAACCTGATTCTTAGCCCAGAAGTGTACCAGCCTGATGCATTTGGCATTACATGTTCTCTGAAAAGTAACCACATTTAAAGTATAAATGATAGAAAAGAGAGGTCCATGTTGTCTTTATTTGCAAAAAAAAAAAATTATACATTAGAGATTTGGTGAGTTACCTATGCTGTGTGATGCAAACTCAGGCACATCTAGTAATTAATAATTACTACTACACTGTAAAAATACATTTTATGAAGTATTAAAAGAGACCAAATTTATGTATAAGCAAGTCCTTTAACCCCTCAGGATACCCCACCTGTAAAAAGGAATTGTGTTAGCTGAGGAAGTGTTTTCTTACTTCAGCCTGAGCAACACCACTATATTGGTTTAAATTTGGGGGTTTGAAGAAAGAATTTTGATGTAAAAGCATTATAAAACTACTATACCAGATGATCACTCTTCCTGAGCCACCTGCCCACTGGAGGAGGACACCCAGCACTCTAGCTTTGCCTTTCAAGGCCCCATGTTTCACAGTCTATTCCCAGTCCCTCCCTTTATCTCCCATGTCTTTCTGAGGCTGATACTGATCCTGGCCCCCACACTCTGGCCAAGTTTTTATTGAGCATCTACTATATGCTAGATATTGTTCTAGGAGCCAGACATATATCAGTGAGCAAAATAAAGATCTCTGCGCAGCTTACATTGCAGCAGGTACAGAAGGACAATAAATAATAACTTAGAAAATAAGTAAGCTATAGAGTACATCAGATGGTGATAAGTGCTACGAGAAAAAGTCAAATAGGATGGGTTATTGAGAGACAAAGACTCATGTTAAGGGGGAGGATTCTTGGCCCTGGCCAGATAGCTCAGTTGGTTAGAGCATCATCTCACTACATAGTTGGGGCACATAGAGGAATCAACCAATGAATGGGTAAATAAGTGGAACAACAAATTGATGTTTTTCTCTCTCCCCCTCCCTTTCTCTCTCTCTCTCTCTCTCTCTCTCTCTCTCATCAATAAATAAAAATTCTAAAAAAAAAAAGGATGATTCTTGGAGCTCATTTCTATGGTTCCAAGTAAGAAATCTATGTAATCCAGCCTGGCTTTTTTACACTACTAGTGGCCTGGTGCACGAAATTCATGCACAGAGGGGGTGTCCCTCAGCCTGGCCTGCACCCTCTCCAATCTGGGACCCCTCGGGGGATGTCCGACTGCCAATTGTCCTAAACTGGCAGTCGAAGCAATCTGGGACCCCTCGGGGGATGTCTGACTGCCGATTGTCCTAAACTGGCAGTCGAAGATCCCTCTCGCTATCCAGGACCACTGGCTCCTAACCGCTCACCTGCCTGCCTGCCTGGTCACTCTTAACCACTCTGCCTGCTGGCCGGATCACCCCCAACTGCCCCCACTTCCGGCCTGATCACCCCTAACTGCACCCTGTTGACCTGATCACCCTCAATTGCCCCCCCTGCTGGCCTGATCGCCCCTAACCTGCCTCTGCCTCGGCTCCACCACCATGGCTTTGTCCAGAAGGACGTCCGGAAGGTCTCCCGGTCTAATTAGCATATTATCTTTTTATTAGTATAGATCTGTGATCAGAGTTCTTGAAGGGCATAGTACAGATAGTTATCAGTCAATAACTATTCATACTTGTTATTTCCCAGGCTCCTTTGCAGTTAGGGCAGGTCCATGCTGGCCAATGAAATGTGAGAGAAAGAAGTAAAGATTAGTTTGTCTCTTTTATCTCATCCTTTCTCTGATGTGTTGACCTTAAAGGCCATTAGTCTAGGCACGATGGCTACAAGATGGAGAATGCCACCATACCTGTATCAGAACATAACATGAGCAAGAAATAAATTTTCACTGTTTATGCCACTAAGATTTCAAGGTTGTCTGTAACTGAATCATAGTGTAGGCTTTCTGTGCCAATATTTATGAAACAAAGTGAACTGAATAATTATAACAATCATCTTCTGCTTTTTAAAGGTAAAGAAAACTAATAATCATGAATTTTTACCTCCTCATAGATTGACAGAGGTACAAAGGTATGATTCCAGCAGGAAAGGAGTACATAATGGTAAATTATATTTAGGTTGCCCTTTTAGGACTCCATAAATATTCTATGAGGTATTTTAAGCAAGTATTTTAATTCATGGACACAAATTACTTTTTCTTGGATTCACATAACAGTAAAATTTCATTGAAAAAATTACTTAGTAGAAAATGTGTAATTTGTTTTAAACTAATCGAAATATTTCTTGGGCCATTCAAAGTTTCCTGGCTCGTCCCTGACTTAAATCTCAAACTGGAGGAATATTTTTTTTCTATAAACATTTGATATAATAGCAGTCTTTTAAGAGAGATTAAAATATCAACAAAATCCAGATGGAAGTTTACAAGTAAATGCAAAGCATAGATAATATAAATTCTAAGCTGTGCATTGAAGAAACTTTATAATGTAAATTTACTTGCTCTTTAATTCATGAGATCATGTTAAGACCCTTGTCCACATTGTCCTTTAGTGGACTCCAAAGAAAACATTTTGGAAGATAGTCTCAAACTTATAAATATTCATCCTATATAATAAAAGGGTAATATGCAAATCAACCAAACAGCGGAAAGACCGGTTGCTATAATGCTCAATGACCACCAGGGGGCAGATGCTCAATGCAGGAGCTGCCCCCTGATGGTCAGTGCATTCCCACAGGGGGAGCACTGCTCAGCCAGAAGCCAGGCTCACGGTTCATGGCTGGCGAGCGCACCAGTAGTGGCAGGAGCCTCTCCCACCTCTGCAGCAGCGCTAAGGATGTCCCACTGCCAGCTTAGGCCTGCTCCCCATCAGACATCCCCCAAGGGCTCCAGGCTGGGCTGAGGGACCCCATCCCCCGCAAGTGCATGAATCTCATACACTGGGCCTCTAGTTAACAAATAAAACCAATCTGTATGTAAATATTGATATTCAAGGCCAGAAACACAAATGTGTAAAGCAAGAGACCATTGAGAGGTAATAGGAAGGCCCCAAAGATTCCACAGCCTGTCATGGTGCTTAATGTTCTATTATTAATGGCTCTTTCCTTGGATTCTTGAAGGATTTTGTTTTTCTGTGACAGCTTTAACAGAAAACAAGAAGACATAGCTGGAATAGAACAGGCAGGGGAGAATCCATGCCAAGGAGCAGGGGCCTGGGTTGAATGGTGTGAAGATGGTGATAAAACCATGGTCTAAATAAAGAGCAACCATTGACCAACTGATTAATAAATCATAATATTCTTTCTACACACTTACAATCTTTAAAACATTATGCCAGGCACTAGGAAAGATAAAGAAACATATGAGGCATGATTACTATCTTCACAAAGTTTTCTGTCTAGTATTTGGTGTTTGTTATGATGTCAGAGAAGGAAGGGATGGTTAGACCTAGAGCCGGGAAAAAAAGTATGGTCTGTATTTATCCTCAGAAAGTTTATATAGAGTTCCAGAGAGGCCAAGGCAAGGCAAGTAAGGGTATTGTGGGACTAGAGGGAACACAATCTAGAGGAGAGGATACAAGAATGAAATGAATGATGAGCTAATAAAGTCATTCTCCCTCGGTAAACACTTTTACTCTTTAGCGTGAGAAGAGATTACAGGCTCTGGTGCCTAGAGAATTTTATGTCCTTTCACCAAATAAAAAACAAACAAACCATAAATTGGATTTCAGGTCATTAGCTTGTTACTATTTTTGTTACAAAAGCTTTTTGATTTTGAGATTTTTGTTTTTCTACTTTAAAGACTCACCATCAAACTTTGCAAGTCTCCTAATATCTTCTCCAAGTTCTGAGGTAACTGAGAGTGCATGACGAACTTTAAGGTTTGTTTCCCTGTAAAATTAATTAACATGACATGAATTTTTATATGGAACAGCCCAACAGCATCTTACACAAAGCAATCAGGTGGGTGCAGCCCATGCAAAATCCAACACAAAAGATTCAAGAAACTCCCTTTGAATGTTATTCACATCTCGCACACTATCTCAGGAAAGTGGACAGGGTTTTGCCGGGTCCTAAGAATTGGCATTCTACCCATAGCACATCTGTATAACAACACAGTAATCTGTTTTGCTATTTGAAAGAACAGAGGACATAATAAATACGGTTTCATTCGAACCTACTCAGACATCATGCATGAGTTACAAAACACAATAGGGAGGGGAGCACAATTGCCAAGTAAAGGAGGCCAGTATCACTCCAGAGTCCATCTACATAGGAGTTTTACTTGCAAAAAATGGTCATGGCTAATTTCACAGTAGCTGAAATTTAAATGGAAAAGGGAATACAGCTTTCTTTTTCTTGGAAAATCAAGCCAAGAATCCCATAAGTCTAAAATCAAACAACCAAACAGGATTTCAGCAAGTCACAGGGAGCTGGTCATCTTCTTCCAGGCAGGACCACACATACGCTGGACAGATGGCCGCTCTCTGGTGTTCATGAAATGACTAGCAGTGAAGATTCCATGACCATCACTCACATCTTACGTTTAAGAGCTTGCCACGCCAGTTTTCGCACTGAGTTCAAAGAATTCTCTTCTACTGAAGCTTCTCTGTCAGAGTTCTATCTTTTATGAAAATGTTTAGTATTGAGTTCATTCAGTCAACAAATATTTTTTTAATACATACCATGACACTCAGTGCTGCCCCACGAGGGTTATTGTCCTCTTGAGGGAAACAAGTGGTAGATAAAAAAGCAAATATCACCTTTTGGAAGTACATGTCAAACCATGAAGTAATAGAATTTAGAGAACCTAGAAGCAGATACCTGAGAGGGCATTTAATCTAAACTTTCCATAAATGAGTTTCACAATGATGTTAAGACAATATGAACCCAACTCAAGGAATTCCCATTGGCAAAATAGCTTTCTGCAGGAAAGTTGGCTGTATAATTGAAGTTACTTTGTTTAAAAGTAATCTCGTTGGTCAAAATCTATTAATTCCTAGGAGGCAGAGGTGAGTAGAGATTGAGATAATAAATAACTTCATAATTGAAACAGAAATTGAGCTGGGCTTGGCCGACAAGAGTGAGATAGTGGTGCTGAGATTAAAGGACTAACCTGTGCATTCATTTAAACACCTTTTCAAATACTAGAAGCAGTCAATCACCAAGAGTGAGATAGTGGTGCTGAGATTAAAGGACTAACATTCATTTAAACAACTTTTCAAATACTAGAAGCAGTCAGTCATACCAACTAGGCCAGGCAGTCCTCATTCCTTTACCCTACTCAGTACATCGTGTCATTCATCAAAGTTTATCATCATTTTAAGTAACTTCCTCAGGATTCTCTCCAATATCTCATTCCCACCTTCAGATGGAGAAACTAAAGGGGTAAATAATCACATACTCCTTGTGATAAAAATAATATTTTCCAAGACTCCAGATTAATCCCTTCATTGTCGTGCCATATACTCTTCCTTATCTGCCTCATTATCTTCGTGGACTTCCAAATAATTTTCAGCATGTGAAACAGCACAGAAAGATCCTATGTGCCCTTTACTTGGTTTCCCCTAATGATAAAATCTGGCAAAACTATGTCACAACCAGGATATTGACATTGACACAGTCAAAATACAGGGCATTTTCATCAACACAGGGACTCCTCAGGTTGCCCTTATAGCCACACCTGCTTCCCTCTCTCCTCTTACCCATCTTTAACTCCTGGCAACCACTAATCTGTTGTCTATGTCTATAAATTTGCCACTCCAAGAATGGTATATAAACAGAATAATACAGTTGTGACCTTTTGGGAGTGGTTTTTTTCACTCAACATAATTTTCTGAAGATTCATTTAGGTTGTTGCATATATCAATAGTTTATTCCTGTTTTATTACTCAGTAGTATCCCATGATATGGATATGCCATAGTTTGTTCAACTGTTCACATGTTAAAGAGCATATAAGTTGTTTCTAGACAAAATAAAGCTGCCATAAACATCTGTGTACAAGTTTTCATGTAAATCTTCATTTCTCTGGGATAAATGCCCAGAAGTGAAATTGCTGGGTTGTATGGCAGTTGCATGTTTAGTTTTTTAAGAAACTGCCAAACTGTTTTCCAGAGTGAGTGTAGCATTTTACATTCCCATCAGCAATGTGTGAGTGATCCCGTTTCTCTACATCCTTGCCAGCATTTGGAGTTGCTGCTATTTTTTTTATTTGAGCCATTCTGATAGGTATGTGGTGATATCTTATTATGGTTTTAATTTTAATTTCCCTAATGGCTAGTGATGTTGAATATCTTCTCATGTGCTTATTTGCCATCTGTATGTCATCTCTGATGAAATGTTTCTTCATATCATTTGCCAATTTTCTAATTAAATTGTTTGGGGTATTTTTACTATTGACTTTTGAGCATTTTTCACATATTCAAATACAAATCCTTTGTCAGATAGAGGGTGTGCAAGTATTTTCTCCTAGTGTGTAGTTTATTTTTTCATCCTCTTAAGTGGGTCTATTACACAGCAAAACTTTTAATTTGATGAAGTCCAGTTTACTTTATTTTCCTTTTATGGCTCATGAATTTTGTGTCAAGCGTAAGAACTCTGTCTAACCCTAGATCTTGAAGATTTGCTCCTATGTTTTTCCCTAAAAGTTTTATAGTTTTATGTTTTACACTTGAATTCAATTTTCCTAATAATTATAAGGCTATTCAGTATCTACTCCATATTGGATTAGTTTTTATAGTTTGTGGGTTGTTTTTTGCTTTGTTTTCTTTTGTTTTGTTTCTCTGACCAACTGGTTCGTTTCATCTATGTTGTTAAATTTATGTGCATAATATTTCCTTATTCTTCTATAGGATCTGTCATAACATTCCCTGGTTCATTCATGATACTATTAATTTGTGACTTCTCTTTTTTCTTTTTCCGTCTTGCTAAAGATTTATCAATTTTATGATGTTTTCAAAAAACCAACTTTTTTGTTTCATTGAAAGGAACAATGAATTCTATTATTTTATTATTTTTTATTATTTTCCTGTTTTCAAGTTCATTGACTTCTGCTCTTGTTTTCATCTCCTTCCTTCTGCAAGCTTTAGATTTATTTTTCTATTTTCTATGCTCTTGAGATGGGAGTGATTTGAAACTTCTTCTCTTTTCAATTGCATGTTTATTGCTATAAGCACTTCTCTCGATTTGGGAGGCAGTCGTTAAAACATGGGCTCTTTTGTCAGGCTGCCAGGTTTGAGTCCCATCATCAGTCTTTAGAAGTTTGGGACAAATTACTTAGTCTTTCTAAGACTTTTTTGTGGGGTTTTTATTTTCACTATACAATGGGGCTTATATATAGTACCTACTTCAGGATTAAATTATAAAATCCATCTATAGAACATATATGGTTTTTTAAAATGTAATCATTCAATAAATGTTCTAATGCCAGACAGACTAATCGAATCTACTGAAACAGAACTACTCTAAGGTCTATAACTAAATTCTAAATTAATTTCAATGTCAAAGCTGCATCAAACGCCATTTCTCTTTTTTCTTTCCCTTTCTTCATTCAGTCCAGTTCCAAAAGGTCATCTTCTTTCCTGGTCCTTCATTCCTCAGATCTTGACCACCACTCCTCTCCTTTTCCTTGGAGAATCACTTGAAATTAAAAACAAACCAACCAACCCAAAAAAGAACCCTTCTGAGGAATTTCAGTGAAGAACCCCTCTGCGATATCATTTACATGTGTGTGTTTGGTTCACTGTTACTGAAAGAGAATAAATTCAGGAGAAAAGACAGAGTTTTCAAAAAATCTGCAAAGTAATTAGAAAATGGACTTTGCAGTTTAGATTCCTATTTCTTCCAAGAAAATAAAATGAAGAATAGGATTAGGATTTAAGTCCTGTTCCTAAAACTATTCATCTTAAATAAATTTAAAAAACAATCTACTTAATTATTCTAACTTTAATAACTTACCCATCAAGCTCAGCAGTTTCAATATAGCAAAGGCCATATGGCTCACTACTTGATAGGAGAAGCAGATCAGCCTATTTTAAAAAATCAGGATAAAGAATATTTGAGAAGAGGAGACTGGTTGAAAGCCTTGTATGTTGTATCATCTCTCCACCACTATGAGCCAGGTGAGCCTTAGAGAAAAAGTGAGAGAGGTGAAATCCTGTTCCACCTTTCTGTTATATGCCCGGAATCAAACCCTCCCTCTACTTACCTGTTCCTGTTTTGCACACCCTTGACCATTAGAACATAAGCAAGGGCAGGAAATATCATAAAGATAAGTATTCATTTCATTTACTTTTTTGCAAGAAATATATAATATTCTGTTTTCTTGCTTTGATCATTACTGATGGAAAATATAAAACTTTCCCCAATAGGTGAGATAAATGGAAATATAAGAGCAGGGGGCAGGCAAAAAAAAAAAGATGGGGAAAGACACAAGTGAAGTAGAAGGAGGAAGTTGAAAACAATAGAAAAAATAATAGAGACAAGGAAATTTTAAAAAGAGAGAAAAGTTAAAAGAAAAATAAAATGAAAAAATAATTTGGATAAAATAAAAGGATGATGGGGTTTAAAGAAGAGGAAAGAGAAAATAAAGCAGGGACTAAGCAAGAGGGCAAGATAGAATAGAAAATGTGGTAAAAGACAGTGGAAAACATTCAGAGATTCAGTAGTTGGTCTCTCACAGAGAGAAACCATTCTATGTGGCTGTCCATTTGAGCTTTGGAAATGACATTAAAATTCAACTTTAGAATTGTGGTACCTTGCTATATTGAGAGGCTGTTTATTTTATGTCAAGTTTGAAATTTTATATTAAAATAAGGGGTCTTATTTCCACATCTTAGCTATTGTAACTAATGCTTCAATGAGCATAGGGATGCATATAGCTTTGCAATTTAGTGTTTTTGTTTCTTCGGAAGTGGAATTGCTGGTTTACAGATAGAAAAATGGATAAAGATGTGAAATATATAAATATGTATATATAGACAATGGAATATTATTCAGCAATAAAAAAATGAAAAATTGCCATTTGTGACCAAATGGATGGACCTACGGGATGTTACACTGGCCTCTGTTGCTCAGTGGTTAGAGTGTTGGCCTGTGCAGTGAAGGGTGTCAGGTTCCCAGTCAAGGAATGAGTTGCAGGTTCTATCCTTAGCCCGGTCAGGGCTCACACGGGAGACAATTGATGTGTCTCTCTTTTCTCCTCCTCCCCCTCCTCCTCCTTCTTCTTCTTCTTCTTCTTCTCTCTCTCTCTCTCTCTCTCTCTCTCTCTCTCTCTCCCTTTCCTCTCACCCAGCCCAGCCCCTTCCATGCTCTCTTAAAGTATCCTCCAGTGAAGATTGACAAAACCAAAAAAAATCAAGATGGGTAATTTGAGCTCAAGAATGGTATACACTCTGAACACCTTCCCTCTATAGTGAGTATGTTTAGGTTACATTGGGACAAGTCAGAAAATAACTTCTGCCACCACAGACTTCTGTGACTTATCCATAGATGAAGAGCCTTGATAATGCAAACCCATTTATTCCTCAGAGCAGGGAAAGAATGATTACTGGAACTCACGGGGGAGGAGGGGTGGCAGGCAAACAGTCATTAATTCCAACCAAAACCATCTTCCTTATAAGCCCATTTGTACTTTTTTCTCTCAATTATTGGTGCCTTTTCCCATGCCGTCAAAGGAGGCTTAACTGTGTCTCCCAAGAATGAAGCAGCATTTTCCAATACAATGCCCCTTCCCCCACCTTCCACAACAACAACAAAAAGAGCCCAAGTCCCTGACCCCTGAAAACCTGAAACAAATACTCCAATTAGAAAACCTGAAAAGAATTCACTGAATTTCTCTGAGTCCTCAGAGCCAATGACATTATCCTCATAGGTTTATTAGGCATAAGTAATGCTTGTTGAATTAATAAATAAATGAAGCCAAATTTCAAGCAATGATAACACCTAAAAGCTGTACAATTCTTTAAGGGTTTACAAAATACTCTTGCATAATTGCATCAGTTTATTTGCTCAAGAATCTTGTGAAAAAGTACTACTGTTCCCATTGTATGGATAAGAAATCTGGAAAGATCATCCCTGGCCCCATAAGCACTAGATGAGCTAAATAAACTTGTAAAAGTCCATGGCCTTTACAAAGTCATGGTGAGAGTGTTAACACATTTAATTGAGGAACCCAAGGCTCCAAGAGATTTCACACCATAACATGACCACTCAGAGCTTAGAGGGCAGACCTGGAACTAGACTTCAGAACTCTGACCCCAAAATGTATACTCTTTCCTCTGGTGACTATAAAGTCACTGGAATAACAACTACAAAAAAACAGAAAGCATTTTGCTCTGTATTGCTTTGCTTTATTGGTGTTCAAAAACCAAAAGTACAAAGGTAAAAATATTGGGATAGTGGCTCCATAAACTGGAGGAAAGATAAATTTGTAGAATTTATTGGAACTCCATATTTGAATCTTCCTTTATCTTTTAAGGCATTCTCACACATGGAGTTCTTCTTTATCATCTACAATATTTTCTTTTCTTTTTTTTGTAGTCCAAAAATAGAAGTCCAAAAATATCTCCTGTGGTATGAGTACACTTAGGGAAAAATATGTTAATATAGACAAAAATCAGAATAAAGTCATGAAAATGTATGATATTATAGTTAATATTTTTGTTTAAAATTTAAATTTCATATCCCATAAGTGCATGTTGTACAATAATATGTACTAGATATATCATTATTTTTGTTTTTTATAAATTAATTGATTTGAGATTAACAAAAAGATGATTACAAGAAGAGAAGGGAGAAGAAGAATGAACATCATAGGCTCTTTGTTTTAAAAAAAAAATCCTTGCCCTTACATTTCACTCCCACAAATTAGTAATTGTTTATAAACAGAACATTGCCCATTTACTTTTTTATGTAGAAAATCATATGTTGCACCTCTACACTGTAGCAAGAAGCTTCTTCAATATGACTCAGATAAGTGTTTAAACAAATCTTTCTCTGAAAATTCCCAACTTTCTTCTGTCTCATATTTTTTAAAGGAGGATTTATTTACAGAAATTAGAGTGAAACAAGTAACTCTGACTTGAAGCTATAAAACTTAAAATAACAAAGAGGGCAATTAGACCACAAAATGGCCTCTCTGGAAGGATGTCCAAGACAGGTGCTGAAAAAGACTAGATGAGACACCTAATGGGTCCAGAGAAAGCCAAAGCCTATTCTTGCCAGGAAGGCAGTTTAGGTCAATTTCATCTTTCAAGTCCTTTCATTTCTATACAAAGCAAACCCTCATAAATAGGATTTTAATAATTCAAAACAATAATAGAAACTTCCTGATTCTAATAATTCAGATGGAGCATACATTTTCTCTTCCTGTAGCTTATCTTTTCTTCAAGTATACTGCAAATTAACAGTATTAATTCCATTATTGAGGGATAATATGCCACTTATGGGAGGAAAAACTGTTTTGAAAGTACTCTGGAGCATTTTAAAGGCTCTTATTTAATCAAACAATTATAAATCTTTTGTATTTACTACTTTAAACGATTCCAAAGGACATAGACAAGGTGATAATCATTCAGCCTTATCTGAGTTACCATGTCATTGAAAGTGATTAATCAATATGTCTTTTAATATTTTTATTGATAGAAGAGAGAGAGAGAGAGAGAGATCAATTTGTTGTTCCACTTATTTGTGCATTTTTTGGTTGATTCTTGTATGTGTCCTGATGGGGGATCAAACTCCAAACCTTGGCATATCAGGACAATGCTCTAACCAACTGACCTACCCAGCTAGGGTCAATATGTCTTTTAAAACATTTTGTAATTGATATTTCTTACAAATGCATCATGGCATTCCCTCTATAATTACTGTGCATTAGTACAGATTTACTAAATTTGCAAATGTAAATACTGAAGTATGTTTCAACCCAGGGTAAATTATTTAAACAATACTAAATACTCACAGCAACAAATTGGTTATTTTCCAACTTAATGATGTCTCCCACTTTGACATTCATCCATTTTTCATTCTGCAGTCTATGAACAAAAACAAAATTAATTATTTTCAGCATCAGAAAAGAGTCCAGGGAATGTATACACAATGGAGCATCATATGACAAAAGAAGCACACAGGCTTTTCTATCTAGAATGCTCAAGTCTAAGGACCTTACATGACAAAACCTTTTACCTGAATGATATGGAAACCACGGTCCAGAGAAGTCAGCTGACTTGGCTAAAGATTCCCAGTGAGTTAGTGATAGCCATGATGGTAAACTCAAGATGGTTGGGTGCTCTTTCCACCACCCCATGGTGCCAGTTTTATATAGAAGCTATTAACTCTTGCTTGCATTTCCTTGGCCAGAACATTAAGGAGGGTGGGGGAGGCAAGGATAAATTTAGTCACCACATTCTTTTCAAACTCTATTATTGTCATTGTCTCAGGAGTCTGCGTAACTGAAGGCAGTAAGTGAATGAGGAGAAAGAGGTGTTATCAGAGAAAAGTGTGGGTGGTCTTTCCCCACTGCGAGTGGCAGTGGGGTTCTTGTGGTTCAGCTGGAATAAGCATTTTTGGAGGCCCCCACGGGAGGATGAGAAATGTAGAAAACTTTATTTCCATTGAATCACACCCTTCAGTAGAGCTAGAAGCAGCGGCAGTGTCCAGAGTGTCCTTTCCACGTGGAAGACGGGTCCAGTACAGCAGCAGGCAGTCCATTAGTCCATCGTGTGTGGGGATCCACATGACCGTGGGCCATGTGGGCGAATGCAAGGGAGTCCCACAGGCCCAAAGTCACACAAGTCCCAAGAGTCCCAAGAGCACAAGGGAGTGAACTCTTTTGTTCAGGGGATTAAATATCCCAAATTTCACGCCCTTGCAGTGCCCATGCCCATTCTGGCCAATGACATTTGTTCTCAGGTGTGACTGACAGCAAGCACCTTCCCTATGTTACCCCAGCATTAGTGGGCACGCATCCATCTCCCCTCGGGTGGACCCCTTGGGGAGTGTAAGGTTGTAGATTCCTGATGAAGCTGCCCAAATGATTTGCCTGTAATATCTGGCCTTCCCTTTGTTCCTTTCCTATTATTAATAACTAGGTTAATTACAATAGTATCAGAGGCAAGGGAGACTAGGTCACAGCAACAGCTAAAATGCAGGTAAGAATAAATGCAAGAGAATAAATTTTGGAAAGGACAGGAACAACACAGGTGATAAAAGAAGACTTGGAAGACTGAATGAGAAAGACCACCTACAAATCATCCAGCCCTGTGCCTAAGGATGGACTTGGTGGCGTTCTAATGGCTAAGGCCAACGGCTCAGAATTGAAAACAGCACAGCCATGGTGCTGTACACTTTCTCTGAGGCTTCTTTATATAGTGGAGCCCGGAGTCTATTGTTCATCAAGTTCAAAAGAGTTTATGATGAAAAGCTATTGTATCTAGTTGGTTGGGCCCCTAGTGACCATTTAGGCAGACAGGCTACCTGGAAACAGACCACCTGTGGCAGTATACCCTGAAGCTAATCATCCCTTTTAAAACTGAAACCTCAGTAAACCAGCTTGTTTTCCCAGTTGCAAGCCTTCATCACACTTTTTTTCTGAGCGATTCCCTTTCAGGAGAGAAGGCTGGGATGGTAGGTCAGGTTCCCCAACAAGTTAAGGTGGGCAGGTTAATTTCATTATGCCGTTTTTAAAAACAACCTAATTTACTTTGTTTTATAGGCTGGAAAACAGTTTTAAATATTTATACAACTGTGAAGTATGCCTCACACTATCAACCCTGCTGGGTCATTTGGCTTAAACACTCAGAAATATTTTCTTTAATATGGATCCAAGTACATGTTGTTCTGGAAAGTTTTCAACTGCAGCATTTTCATCTCTAGCCAGAATTCAATCATTTCTCCAAAGCCATACTTTCCTGCACTTTATCTAGTTCCACGACAACAGAAGAACCTAACAAGCCTTCCAAATCTCATTTTATTTATGTTTACAGGTACGGATTAGGTGCTGGTTTATTTCTCCCGGGGACACCTCCTTTGGAGCCTTAGCCACATTTCTTACGGGACAGAATCTCAGGTAAAAGTTGTTGTGAACAGACCAATAGGGAGACCATGTCTTTATTGATGGAAATTGCACTGCTACTGAATTGTCTGGAAGTCTCTATTGAAAGTGCATCTGCTCACAATAATATTGTAATAACTAAGAATGGTGCCAGGTGGGTACTGGAAATATCGGGGGTGGGAGGACATTTTGTAAAGCGTTATGATTGCCTAACCATTATGCTGTACACCTGAAACGAATACAAAATGATATTGAATATAACTGTCATTGAAAAATAAAGTTTTTTAAAAAAAATAAAGAACATCTGTTTCAGGAAGAAGCTGAAATAATATTAAGTTCCACTTTCAAACTCTTATTCCTCCTACCTATACATTATAAGGAAGGCCTACACCTTACCTCTCCCACCCAAATGGAAAAGTAACCCCAACCATAGTGGAAAGGAAACATGACAGGAGCTCATATGCATTTCAGAGTGCACATTTGACAGTTACGTTTGCATAGGTAAGTGGCAGTAGCCACTATTTGAGGGAACAAACCAAAACCTCAATGTTTTTACTTAAATTCTAATTAGTTTTTCTCTAATTTAGTATATTTCCCTCTATAAAACCAAAGCTTTTTGAAGGATGTTTTTAAAGGTGTGATGATATCAAAGGGAATTACTTGAATTAACTGCTACACTTGGAAAAAATACTACAACGAAACCTCTTGAAGGAAAATTTTGCAAAACCCCAGAGCATGGAAAGAATCCCTGATATCTATGACTATAAACATCATGTCCTACAGGGACCATGCAGAGGAGTGTTAAAATCCTCATGCTCATTCCCCTTATACCCACTTGCACCCCTACATGTATTTTAACATCTGCTTTTTTAACTTATTAAATATTTCCAGAAGCAGAAAAACACTCAGAATAATGCATTTGACTATGCTTTGCTAAAATGTGATTATTGATCTGGTCATGTCATTTCATAGTCCAAGAAAGCAGAAAGTACCTATAATACTATATGAATCCAGAATTCCTCACTTTATCTACTCTAGTCCTCTTTCTTTTTTTCTCTTGCCACCTGCCTGCCCTCTACCCAGAACATAGACCTTTCAGTCTCTCCAAGCTCCTCTTCCCAAAGGCCCTATCTTTGGTCACCTAATCTTCTCCACCTGCTCCAATAGAACATTCTCTCCTAAAAGTACTCCAATATTTTGCCTCCAAAGTCTTAAGATTAACAGTATTTGAAATCTTAATTTTCTTCTGGTATGCACAAATTCCATGGAACACAATAACACCTCTGTGGGCTATGGGCTGTGGAGATCGTTAACCAGGCAACAATGCAGGCTGATACAAAATTTTTCTGAGCTTTAAGCAAAATGTTGTGAAGGTACACAGTCAGAAGAAACATGTCCTCAAAAGAAATATTATCCAAAACTATTAGCAATCTGTCAAGAAACGTCAAGCAATATTCCCTAGGTGTTGACCCCGACTCCAGCACTATTTAATTACCTCATCATTACATTAACCGACACAATGGACATGTCAGTTAGATTTAAGGACCTCATTCTATCAAAAAGAACATAACCCTTACAAAGAAACATGATTTGAAGAAACTGAATGAAGAGGAAGAGGAAGAACAAAATAGATTATTTTAGAGGGGAGAAATTAACACTCTACAGATGTAATTAGAGTTTTGAAGAAAAAGGGCCTGTAGATATTGGTAAATTATAGAAGTATGTGATACCTTGGTTAAACTCCTTATTTGTATTATAGAACAATCGGTGTGTATAATACAATCAAAGCATAATTTTAATGTTATTTCCTATTCTATCTTACCATATTATAAATGTACTTAACGAGAACTTCAGAGTTATATTTTAATGAGTACTAAGGGTAGTATCTAAGAAGTAGCCAAACTTATTGAACAAGTATACACTGATAAAGACCTGCAAATGCATTAAAATCATCTCTATTTTAAATTCCACCATTTTTTTCATTCTACTCACTCCCACCACCACTGACAACACATAAAAGACATACCAGCAGGACTGGAGCAGCAGATAGGAAGATTTGCTTTAAAGTTTGTCTTCAAAATATTTCTAGACTTCTTCTAAAGTTTGTGTATAGCGACTGCATTTTGTCATCATTCTTAAATAACGAAAACGGATACTCTGTCTCTCCATGTGCGGCACAGCTGTTTTCACGGCTGGTGTTTGAAGCAAGCTTGCCCCATAGCTCTGTGAGGGGGACACAGGACGACCTCATGGACTGTAACAATGACACTTAGCTCCACAGAATTGACATAAACCAACTTTGCTTTTACTTTTGTTGGGGAAAGGCCTTCTGCTCTCATGAAGGAATTGCGATATATGACTATTCTGAAAGCAAGTTAATTCAATTCATTGCACCGAATCAAGATATTCCAAGACTTTAAAATATGTGTATTTCATTTCAGGCTTTTAAATGGATATAATCTAGTTAATGCTTCTTTGAACCAGGTTTTTCAAAAACAGATGGGGTTGTAAGATAGCCTTTACCTTAGTAAAGTCACAAGCCAATTGCTAAATAAGCCAAAATTCAAGAAAAGAACTCATAAAATTTAAATTCCAATGGCACCATAAAACATATGGAGTTTAACTGCCACAGAATAGTGACTAGAATTACCTAGAGAAAAGAATATTTTAATACACCTATTAACTATAGGCATGCCTCAGATATTGCAGGTTCAGTTCCAAGAACACCACAATGAAGCGAGTATCACAAATGAATCATAATACTTTTGCTGGTGGTGGGTCTTGCCTTCAATTTGTAAGATTGCAACATCTGTGAAGCCCGATAAAATGAGGCATGCCTGTATAATGTCTATTCTCAGGACATCAGAGAATCTGAGTTCTGAGAAAAGGTGGTGAAGACTGAGCAACTGCATCTAACAATTGTTGAACCTGCTTCTTCCTGATGAGGTGTAGCATCCCAAGAGCTGCTAGGCTTCTCGGCGAATCTTCTTGAAGTCTGAGAGTGAGGTAACACCTACCATGATCCATGTCACTGAACCTTTGGCTGCAGAAGCTAGAAATCAAGTTTTTATCATGAGCAAGATACCAAGCCCATTGCCAACGCCTTAAGGGACAGAAAGAGGAGCGCTCCAGGCTCCTTTCATCCTTTCCATCCTCTAATGCATCTGATTGCCCATTAGCAGTATTGATTCTTGAAAAGAGGATTTCTTCAAAAGCTATAGAAGCCCTACCTGGTTTGGCTCAGTGGATAGAGCATTGGCCTGTGGACTGAAAGGTCTCGGGTTCGACTCTGGCCAAGGATGAATGCCTGGGTTGCGGGCTTGATCCCCAGTACGGAGCTTTCAGGAGGCAGCCAATCAATGGTTCTCTCTTGTGGGAAACTGATATAGGGTTAAGCCTCGGACTGACCTGTTGGCAAAGTCACAAACAAGTCCCAGCTTAGAGGGCACAGTCCTCTTAGCATAATTAGGCTTGACCTTATAACACTCCCTAGATCTTATCTGGGAAGCTAATGGGCTGAGGGAAGTGCAGGAAGTGTAACTATGGTCAAAACAAGTGAAACTCACAAGAACAGTGTAACTATGATAACCACTACCTTGTTTACCTCTGACTATAAAATGGTTGGTGCAGCTTGAGCACCGGTAGAACTCCTTCCTCTTGAGTTGGACTTACCTGCCTGGCCCCCCAATATTCCCAAATTATCTCTTGTCTTTTCTCTTTTATTTGTGTGCGGCTCCTCTTCCAGATCCCGAACCCTGAACCACGTGGGATGTGGAGGGAAACATTTACAACATCTGGCACCCGACGGGAAATCTGGAAGTGAAGGCTTCACCTAGAGCGAAAAAACAAAGAATTCAACGTAAAGGTGGGGAGATATTTCACCGCACACAAAGCCCACGATCAGCTGCAGAAGTCGCGATCTGTAAGTAGTGTGGGAACGTTTTCTTAGCCAGGCTAATGGGGCAGGATTCAGCATAAAAAGTAAGAAACTTTATTATAGATTTTTGATTTGCATGCTTAAGAATTTAAAGCTTCAGAAAGTAATCTCTTATAATTTTTGCTTGATGTTATAGAACATAACCCTTGGTTTCTTGAAGAAGGTACATTAGATCTTGAATGTTTGGCAAAAAGTTACTCAGAACTTGCTCATCAGCAGGAAAAAACTTGCCTCCAAAAACTGTTTTCCCTTGTGGAACACGGTATTTCATTTGCTAGAGCCTTTAAGAGAGGCCAAGGAGGATAAATCTCCTCTCCTTGCACCCTCCGCCCCTAAAGAGGAGCAGAAAGAAAAGAAAAAATGAGAGGAATGGCCTTCATGGCTCCCTCCACCTCCATGTTCTAATCCTGAAATATTTAATTCTCCGTTAATAGAATCACTTGTGCAAAAAGGCCAAATTATAAAGAAATTGGAATATTAAAAGGTACTCTCTTAAATCAGGCTGAAAAAAGAGTGCCATGGTCATCTTAATATGGTTTCTTGTCCAAATTAAAATCTTAATATGTATTTGGAATCTAAAATCTGTAATAAGAAATGAAACCCCGCTGCCGAATCTACCTCTGGTGCGGAGAGATTCAAAGGTGGCAGGAGAGGGCAGAGCTATTGGCTCGCCCGCAAAAAGACTAGCTTTATTTAAAAATTACCGGAGAACATCTTATGATGACTAAATTTTGGACTTACCCGCCTGGCCCCCAATATTCCCAAATTATCTCGTGGCTTTTTTTTTTCATTTGTGTGCAGCTCTTCTTCCAGATCCCGAACCCTGAACCACGCGGGACGTGGAGGGAAACATTTACCGACACTCTCTCATCATTGATTTTTCTCTCTCCCTCTCCCTGCCTCTCTGAAATCAATAAAAATATATTTTAAATAAATAAATAAATTACTTATTTTATAAAAAAGACGTGTTGAGATACTAGAAAGAGAAGACAATAAAGAAGGTCAATATTATTGACCTCCCCTAATAAACCAATCAATTTACATACACTGAGTGTGGTTTCTTCTTTAGTCTCACCTTCATCTCAGACCTATATTCTTCTGCTCATACAGACATTGTTTTATTCACCATTGTTTCTTCAGGGCCTAGAATAATGCCTAGTTCATTGTAGGTACTCAACACATATTTGTTGAAAAAATGATAAATTAATGAATACAAAATGATTATTCCAAAAAAATTTGTTGAATGATAGAATTTTCCTGAATATAGCAACCAACATTTATTAATGCCAGGGACTGTGGTGATTCCTTCATGTATAGGATTGCCAAATGAAATAAGTGATACCTAATTAAAACTGAATGTAAGGTAAACAATACATAATTTTAAGTATTTCTCATTAAGATTTGGGAATACTTATACTAAAATATTATCATTATTTATCTGAATTTCAAATTTAATTAGATATCCTATATTTTAATTTGCTATATCTGACAATGCTCTTCATGTGTTTATCTCATTTTATTCTCACAACAACCCTATGAAATAGGCATAAGCCATCACTCCCATTTTATAGAATGAAAAACTGAGGTTCAGAGAAATTGACTTATTTTGAAAGATTTATCTGACTTATTTTGAAGGATTTATCAGAAATTTAAATGCCTACACATTTTGATATAGATATTTGACTTTAAAGAAGTGATCATACCGCCCAACTGGTGTGGCTCAGTATTTGAGCGTCAACCTATGAACCAGTAAGTCACAGGTTGATTCCCAGCCAGGGCACATGCCCAAGTTGCAGGCTCAATCCCCAGTGTGGGTGTGCAGGAAGCAGCTAATCAATTATTATCTCTCATTATTAATGTTTCTATCTTTCTCCCTCTCCCTTCCTCTCTGAAATCAATAAAAAAAATATTTTTAAAAAAGAAGTGATTGTACAAGGATGTTTATTACAGTATTATTTATAATATCAACCTATTAGAAACCATCAATGCCTACCAAAAAGGACTAGATAGACACACCAGGGTAAACCATCTATTCAATGGAATACAATGAAGCCACAAAAAAAGAATAATATAGGTCTAAATGTGCTGATAAAAATATTCTATAAATTAATTATTAGGTTAAAACAAGCATGTGCAGAACACTGCATGGTAAAGTTCTAACAATGTTTTGAAGCGATGATATACCTACACATATTTCTATTCCTACATGCATAAGTGGTTGCCACAAGAGAAAGGAAATAAAGAGAAGTGGGATAGAAGGGAGACTCGGTTGTACACTATTTTGTACTCTTTGGATTATATTCAGTACATAAATGTTTGGCATTAATGTAGATATTTTAAAGACCAATGGAGGAAGAAAAAAGAAAAAGTAAACTCTTCCAAGGTCACATGTAAGTGGCAGAGCTGGGATTGGAACCCGAGTTTACAAAGCCCATGCTCTTAATAAATCTATACTTGTTGTTCTCTTTTAGTTTATTTTCTTTGATACTTATGTATTGCCTATTTAGAAAAAGAAGGAGCTGAAGGAATTTGATCACAGCAATAGTGCATGCTCCCAGTGTTTAAAACCAGCCGATCTGAAGATAGCTTGCAGTCTTGGTCACGTGACACAGATGTTCAGTGGACAGCAGCCGTTTCTGGTTCTTTTCAATCCCACTGCTGTCAGAGCCACACTAGAGGAAGACATACAGCTTGGCCCAAATCCTCTAACAACAGACTGGTGAACAGAATCTCATTACATTGAGAATAGCATAATACTCATATCTTTGGAATCTATTTATTTTGAAGAATACAGATGTCCCCCTCCTTTCCCTCCCTTCTTATTAGCACAATGCTTATGCTGAGGCAGAATCACACGGGGAGGTCTGTGGTCAGCTCAGCTGCTGAAGATGCTCTCACACCAATTTTGCCAGGAGCAAAGGGTGGGAAGAAGGGGAGATGCTAAAAGATGCAGTCCTACAGCGTAGGTAATTTAGTTCAACAATTAGCTGAGAAAAAGTAATCAATCTTAGAGAGGTCTCACTTAATTTATATAAATCTTTATAGCTCCTATTGTGCATTAGTAGGAGTACAGAGATACATCCAAAATGTAGCCTACTCTTTTGAAAGCAGAATGATCAATTCACTTACTAAGTTTTACCTGAACTGTGTAAGCCAACTGAGAGTTGTACAGAAAATGTACTCTCTTTAATCATTTCCCTGAACTGAAACCCTTCTCCTGAATCCATCTCTTAAGACCCTTTGTCTTCTGTAATTCTTAATAGGATTCCATTAATACATGGCTAATAGATGATGAGACCACAAATTATTTCCAGAGGAAGACTATTCCACCTGCTCTCACATATGAATGCTAAAGGAAATACCTTAGATGGGCTGTGGAGAACACAGAATTATTTAGGTTTAGCTCAGATTTCTCAGCAGTAGTTTTTCAGAGGGAGATCTGTGTGCAGGAAGTTTATTGACAAGTACTCTTGGGATTAACACCTTTGGGGAAGTGAAGGAAACACAGTTGGGCAGAGGGAGGAAATGGGCTGTTGATGGCAATCACAACAGAGGCTCAGCCAACCCCATGGGGAGCTCTGGAGCTGGAATGCCCTTCAGTGTTGGATATTGGGGGCCAGGCCAGATATCTTGGCCTTGATCAGCCATTGGATGCAGTCTAATCCCAGCAAGAAAAGCTAAAGGAGCAAAACAACTCTTCTCGGCCAAGTGCAATTCCAGAGAAGGCTGACAGTGGAGGGTTGTATGTAGATAACCCTACAGGCAATAGGAAAACGTAGGAGCTGCAGAAATATATTCTGCAGTGTGGAAAGGGGATGTGCAGAGCATCCTCTATACACTGAAAGCCCACTTCTCAATTTTGCTATCAGCATGTTCACATATTTAGGATATTCCTTTTTAATGCTAAGCCATTTCACCTTTCACTAGTATCAATTTCAAGTCTATAGAGTCAGTATTTGTGTTCTCTCCAACTCCATTTTAAGACTGCAGGATAATTTTGTAAAACTTTGAGTTATCCAATTGGCTCCTTTTTCCAATGAGTAGTAAATAAAATTGGAAGATAAATTTTCAGTACATTTCAATTTTTTTAAAATAGTCTACAGATAACCACTGACTACCTAAATCTCCTAGCAATAATGTCTATGGTTGGGGGTGGGGGAGGGATCCCTGTTTCTGAAATATTCCTTATATAAAGAACACATTTTGATGAAAATGTGTAAGCAATCACCTTAGCCTGAGTAGATTAACCATTCTCTTTATCTAAGTTGCCTACTTTATTTTGAGAAATTGGGAAATATGCTCTTACCCAGTTCTGTGGTGAATAAGTTCTCCTTTTGAAAAACACTCCAAAAGTAAGCAGCTCCCAAATGGAGGAGAATCAAACCCGAATATATTGGTTCCAGGATAAAAGGTTTATATGTGTGTGTTTTCCTATTGACTCTAGTGATATTTTTAATTTTTCTATATAGGGCCAGGTTAAGAGAGAACCAAATGTCCGAGAGAACCAAAAGCCAAGAAAAAAAATTAGTTGTTTAACATGCCAAGTAATAATACATTCCATATCAACATAAGCAAAGCAAAGGCATCTCTCAGTGATGTGATTTGGTTTGCTCTGGTCAGAGAACCTAGTTTTCTGGAAATAGCATTCCTGCTTTGGGAGAATAAGGTACGGGATATCACTGGGAGATCATGAGTTTATTTGCTTACTTCATTTGCAGACACATTAACTCCTCAAGACTTTTTAGGAAAAATTTAAAATATTACTTTATAGTGGGCTGTAATGTTTATCATTTTAAGTTTCTTGGAAAAAGGACAGCATGTAAGTAGAATCCTTAATTAGATCATAACCAACTGGCATGTGAGGCGCCATCACCCTTCCTTAATGAGTTCAAGGCCGCCATACACATAAAATGAGCACTCTGAGCTAGGCACTGGGCTGACTGTTGGAGTCACATACAGACTATGGTTATTAAGGAACCTAGAGACTAGTGGGAAAATATAAATCTGGTTCTCAAATAACCCTGATTAAATCATTTTTGCCTTCTGATACCTGGAGCATGTGGACACTCTTCCAATCAGCAATAAAGAATACCTGTACATTAGGAGAATGACCTCAGTGTTGGATTGTTTGCCACAGAGCTTTCATCAAAAACCCAGCAAAAATTGATAGACCAGAGAAATTATCTAATAAGGATGCATTAACTTTCATTCCTCAAGATATTCCCAGCTTTGTCCCCTTATATGATGAGCTCATCAGAAAACTATATGCCTGGACTATATTACTCTGGTCCCTCTAGATTTGGCTTCTCAGAATCATGACTTAACATCACACCAAACAGATTTCAATCAAGATTTACTTGTGGTCATGAGTAAAATATCTCTGTTTTCTGAGGCTTCAATCATTATGTCATTCATTTCTATCCCAAGACCAGTATAAATCTTATTGTTCACAGTTACTAGAATACTTCCTTTCGATGAACCATCAGTTTTATACCCTTGACACTTTCATGATGAGGAGAAACAAATTTAAGGTAATATATCAAAATCATGAATGACAAACCCTAATGAATTGTTTAAACAAAAACTAAGAAATTTTATAGTAAAAATGCTGTCCTTTGAAGATGACATTGCAGGTACAATTGTGATGCTTGCAAAAACAAAATACTGTTCAGAGTGGACCAGAAGTTGGAATCAAATATTTTTTATCCTGATATTCTTAACGGGAAGAATCCTGACCTCTTGTTTATGACAAAAATGATGCAACATAGTAGAGTCATGTCATTGGAATCAGAAGACATGGACTTGGGTCCCAGTTCATCCAATCAGCCATGTGACTTAGGCAAGAAGTTGACCAAAATTGGAAATACCCACTATGACCTACATTAGCAGGCGCATGCCGAGCCCTCAGAATACCTCTTTAGTCATAAGACTAAAGTCTTTTTTTTGTTGTTGATTTCAGAGAGAAAGGAAGAAGGAGAGAATCACTGATCGGCTGCCTTCTGCACACCCCCTACTGGGGATCGAGCCCGCAACCCAGGCATGTGCAGTCTGCAGGCCTACGCTCTATCCACTAAGCCAAACCAGCTACGGCAAGACTAAGGTCTTGAAAATGGGATAAACCCACCTGACATTTAAACACCTATCTATCATAACATCTGAGAGTTTCATATAAGATAAATTTATTAAAGCATTTTGTAAGCTACAAAATAACGTATACTTTAAAGTATTGTGACTGATTTTATTGTTATAAGGATAGTACATTTTGATTTATATTTCAAGTCTTCAAAAGAGCTATTTATGTTCATTATCTCCACTTCTTGATTGCCCATGCTTTCTCCAAGCAGGATTTTGTCTTCATTCCTCTAAATAGAACTCTCTTTATGTTGCTTAGTTCAAGCTTAAGTTCTCAGTCTTCACTTTACCCAGCACAGTTAGCTACTCCCTCCTTCTTCAAACACTTTCTTTGCTTTAAAACTAGAGTGCTGCATTCCCTTGGCTTTCCTCTTACTTCATTAGCCACCCCTTCTCAAAACCTTAGCCAGCCCTTTCTCTTCCTCCCATCTTCAAACCTTAGAGTGCGCCAGAGCTCCTCTCTTCAGAGGATGGACTCTCATGATAGTTGGCCAGATGATTTTCAAATATTTATCTTCAGGCTAGACATCTCCAATAAATTTCAACTGCCCATTCTACATCTCTATATAGTGACTAATATCTCAATAGACCTCAGTTCTCCCAGTCCAGGCCAAAAACAACAACAAAAACTACCACCACAATAACATGTTCCTTCTCAGTTTTCCTCATCTTAAAACCTCAGCCAAGAACCACTTCTGATTTCTCTCTTCCTACACAATCAATACAGCAATGCTTTTATTGGCTCTACCTTCTAAATACATTTCAATCATTGGGTATTAGATGACATTAAGGAAGTACTGCCAGTCTATTGGGTGTAGTAATTGTATAGTGTCTAAATACATTTTAAGTCTTTATCTGTTCAAGACAAACACTAATGTGTCTACTGATAATGTGATATGACATACAGAACTTGCTTTTAAAATACCCTAGACCAGTGGTCGGCAAACTGTGGCTCGCGAGCCACATGCAGCTCTTTGGCCCCTTGAGTGTGGCTCTTCCACAAAATACCACATGCGGGCGCGCATGTACAGTGCAATTGAAACTTCGTGGCCCATGCGCAGAAGTTGGTATTTTGTGGAAGAGCCACATTCAAGGGGCCAAAGAGCCGCATGTGGCTCGCGAGCCGCAGTTTGCTGACCACTGCCCCAGACAATAAAAAGTAAGAATGGATATAAACATTCCAGTAGGTTGGTGGTGGCTGCAAATGGTTAATACATAAATGAAAGTTCATTGTACTGTTCTATTTTCATGTGTTTGAAAACCCATAATAAGATATATTCCTGATTCTTCCCCCTCAAGTGTATGGCATCATCATCTCACCTGAATGACAGTAGGAAACTCCTGATTTGTCATCCTAATTCTGTTGTTGCCTCTCTCTACTGTACACTGTTGACACAGTAGCCAAAGAAATCTTTTTTGTCATTTCATGTCATTCTCCAGCTTAAAACCCTCCAATAGCTCCTTATTACATGTCGTATAAAAATGAATTCCCCACTGTGACCTACAAGAATTGGCTCTTTCCAACCCCTCAGAACTCCTCTTTTCACAATATTCAACCCACAGTCAACATCTTACTGTCAAATTCATTTCCACTTAGGGGCATTTATACTTGTTGTTCCTTTGACCCAAGATCTTGGTATGAATAGCTTCCTCTCACCTTCAGTCTCATCTTTACAAGGGGCCTTCTCTGACTACCCTACTTAAACATCTGCTCCTGTCCCATCCCATTACTCTTACCTTATATTATTCTATTTTATTTTATTTGTTGTACTTGTAACTGCTTAAAATCATATTATTTATTTTTACTTTTTATTGTCTATCTTTTTCACTACACAGAGGCTTCTTATAAATTTGTAGTCCTACTTATTTCTATGTACCTAAAGTGTAATACAGTGTCTGGCACATATTGGAGGCTTAATACATATTTGTTGAATGAATGTTTGAATGGACCAATTTGTACATGGTCACTCATGCTGTTTGCTTAATATATTTAGCTCTAGAGCTGAAGTAAATAATAATTCCACATACCTACACCTGCTCAGAAGGCCCTAAGAAAGTATAGCAGAGATAATTGCAAAGCATGGAAAGAAGGTAAAGATAAGATGAATCAGTGCAGGGCAAAGCATGACAGTTTAGAGCAGCAGTTCTCAACCTGTGGGTCACGACCCCTTTGGGGGTCGAACGACCCTTTCACAGGGGTCGCCTAAGACCATCGGAAAACACATATATAATTACATATTGTTTTTGTGATTAATTACTATGCTTTAATTATGTTCAATTTGTAACAATGAAAATACATCCTGCATATCAGATATTTACATTATGATTCATAACAGTAGCAAAATTACAGTTATGAAGCAGCAATGAAAATAATTTTATGGTTGGGGGTCACCACAACATGAGGAACTGTATTAAAGGGTCGCGGCATTAGGAAGGTTGAGAACCACTGGTTTAGAAAATAAAAGCATTCTTCATTTTCCTCAAAGTATGTACGCTGACTGGCTATAAGGGAAGATGTACATCCACAAGGATGCCAACTTCTTTTATGTCTTTAAATTTCCAATGTCTTCATTATTATCTATGTCCTGAATGTATGTTGCTGGTTGGAAAAATGGATTCTGCTGAACTCAACAAACAGTGAGCACCTACTACAAGCCAGGTAGTGGGCCAAGCACTGGGGATAAATGCAGTGTGGTCCCCACCTGAACAGGCCACAGTCAAGGGGGAGGCTTAAAATGGACTGTTACATGTCATGCTTACCTCTAGCCTGGTAACAGGTACCTGCTGTGGGAGCACAGAGAGGGTACTGATTGTTCTGCCTGCCTGAAATAGATATCGGAGGGTTTTCCAAAGATGGTTAACATCATCATACACACTATACTGAAACTGCCCACTGGTTTTTCTCTCTCCCCACAAAGCTGGAATCCATGAAACTAGCAATGGCAAGTTAGTCAGCTTTAGTACATTGAAAATACTTAATATTTGGAGAACTAAGGCCTAAACATTCCTCTTTTATCCAGAGAAGCCATATATCTGGTTTTAATTGTGCTGGGACAATAGTCCAACTGGCCCCAATAAGACCTGCTGTATTGTTGAGCCCTCTCAGCTTTTTCCCATCTAAGCCAGTAGGATTGGGGTGTAAGCAGGAGCTGTAACACACTCCCCTGCCCCAATGTAGGGCATGAACTAGAGCTCCCAAACTAACCCACTCTGCCTGGGCCCTGCAGGCCTAGGTAAACTTGGCTTCTTGCGAGGTCCTTACACATCTGCTGGCCCGTGCCTCGTAGACCACAGCTCTGTAAGTCCCTGGAACAGCTGAAAGCTTTGGGTTGAGGACTGATATGTCAAATGGTGGTTCCATTTCTTATGTTTTGGAGGCCAGAGGGATAATAAAGGCCTTCTAATGCAATCCCTTTATTGCTCTCTGGCATCACTCAAATCCCAAAGACTCTAGAATTTTCTGCGCCCTGGACATATCTAGAGGAAGCCTTTTGTCTGGAATAGACTCTGGTTTTCTCTGTTAGGAAAATGAAACCTTTCTGCCAAAATCTTGCCCTTTCAATTGCTTTCTGGGAAACACTCTATATGTGTGCTCCACCCAGCTCCAGGATGAAGTTTTTTGCTTCAGAGCAATGACAGGCTGGCCTCTCACTCCCCTAAGCCCTTTGTTATCTGGCTATCAGGGGGTTTCAGGCCTGATGGTTTTATTTGTAATCTGCGAAAATATATCTAAATATGTGTATAAGCAATCTTCTCTCTTTTGAATTTCTTTCCTAATCACAAGACCCACTGCTGGGAATTGTATTTTCGACTTGGTTAATTGGGAGATTTCATGCCAGAGACGGTGGCCAACAATTAGGTACCATTTGAGCAGTTTGACATTATCAGTACCAGATTTGAAACTGAACATCAACAAATCTGCACGCCAATTGTAAGCATTTATGCTGCGATCCTTTGCATATTTATTTGCATAAACTCTGCTATAATCTCTACCTTTTTAGACATCTAATATCCTAAGATGTTCCCTAATTAAAAGGGCCTATATTGTGTTGGCCAGTGTGGCTCAGCTGGTTGGGCATCATCTCACGCACCAAAAGGTTGTTGTTTTGATTCCCGATCAGGGCACATATATTTTTGCAGATTACAAATAAAACCAGCTTTCAGGCTCCATCTCCAGTGTGTGGGGGGGCGTGCAGGAGGCAGCCGATCGATGTTCTGCCCTCACATTGATGTTTCTATCTCTTTCTCCCCCTCCCTTTCTCCCTACAAATCAATTAAAATATTTGACAAAAAGGGCCTATATTGAATATTGTTTTCCTATCATTCTTTGTATCTCAACTCTAGTTTTCTTTTTCTTTACCCTAGAAGAGGAGTGAGAAATACAATACAGAAAAAAAGGACAAAGTTTGGAACACAAGAGGAAAATGAGAGGAATCAGAAGATATTTGCCAATACAGAATGGAAGGGAGTCTCTGGTAGTCTATAGGTAAGAAATAGTGACTGTCTCTGTGCCTTGGCGCCCACAAGAATGAAAGCCAAAAGCAACAACAACAAAAGTCTATGGAACTACTTTCTATAATGAAAGATCAGGTAAGAGAAGGAAGCACAAAGACATGGGACATATGCTGAGCAATGTTTCTCCACGTGGGCAGTGATGTTGTAGTATGTTAGGTACTTGGTGGGGAGCAAGTAAAGGAAGCCATGTCCCTTTTCCTATTCATTTTCTTTCTTGCTCTTATTGGAAAATTAGCCTCCGTTATTTTATATTTTTAAATATATTCTTATTGATTTCAGAGAGGAAGGGAGATGGAGAGAGAGAGAGAAACACCAATGATGAGGGAAAATCATTGATCCCTGCATGCCCCTCACTGGGGATGGAGCTGCAACCCGGGCATGTGCCCTGACCAGGAAGTGAACCTTGACCTCCTGGTTCATAGATCAATACTCAACCACTGAGACACACCAGCTGGACTAGGCTCTGTTGTTTTAAAAAATATTAACCTATTTCTATCACCCAAGTTTCAGAAGGAAGTATTCCATGAACGAAGGCAAAGTTCCATGAAAATCATGTATCTAACAACTGTACTCGTGGTTCATAGCTGTGACCCCAACCCTATTTCTAATAAAGCAAGTGTTGGCAGAGCTGAGCCCTCAGGGTGGGTAAATCTGGCTGATCAGGCCACAGCTGATAGAGACAGTAAACAGATTGTATGATAGAGGTCAGTAATTTTCAACAGATACCTAATAACTGAGTCTAGAAAGGGGGGAAAAAGAAACTCCGCTCTTGCCTTTTGGCAGAAAGCTTTACTTTTTTACATTTTAAAACTATTTACAATTCATATGGCTTCCAGACCCGCTCTCCAGAAGCGAGGGCAAGTTCCCTGTGTGGGTCTCTCAGCTCCCACATGTGATTTCTCAGGCAACCAGCCACATGAGCATTTGATTTGAAAATTTAGCCTTAAATTTAGCTGTGTGAGGGGGGAAAATATGTCTAAACAGAAATGCCTGGTGAAGGGCAAGGTAACCAGATGAGGCAATCTGGATTAACAGGATTTGTTAGCCAGGCAGTTCACAAAGTCCGATTGGAGGCCAGCATCTGATGTGAACATGAGGAAGCCTATCTCTACACCTCTGTCCCAGGTTCCTATGTGCTTGTTTTTTAACATGATGTGACGGGGGTAGGACGTGGAGCGGGTGGGGAGAGAGGGGAGCTGCAAAAGATATAATAGTAAGCATTGTTTCAAACACTACTTTGAGCTCTGCTCATTCAGAAGTGAAGCCCAGATGGACTTAATTCTGTCCTTTTTTTAAATGTCAGACATGGCCCCAGGCACATTAAGGTGTGGCAATGTCAGGGAGACCCCCAGTAATACTGAGGGCTTGGATTAAAGATGGATCTGTTATCCAAATACCCCACAGCAAACACCAGTCTGAAGTGGTAATGACAGCAGACAATGATGTTCAAAGAACATGCAATATGTGAACACCTCCCCTTGCCCCATATTAGCTGGAGGGAAGAAAAAGGGGGAAAGTAAAGTACATAAAAGGTATTGTGACCTTGACAACAAATAATTCATTTAAATGCATGCGGCTCATCCATCATATAATTATTGAGCATCATCTGGATAAAGGACACTGTTCAGGGGTGTGATGGGAACATAGAGATTGTTTCAGCCTCCAGTAACTCACAGTAGTATAAGAACAGACAAGTACAGCAATAGAAAGCCACCCCCTCCCTACATCTACCCTGGCCCCCTCCATTGGTTTTCTCCCCCATGCAGCAGGCATGAGCTTTTCAAAAGGTAAATCCTTTCCATGTATTTTCTCTGTTCTTAAGAAAAAGACCCAAACTTTTTTAAAAACCTTTATTGTTGAAAGTATTACATATGTCTCCCTATTTCCCTCATTGACCTCTTCTAGCCCACTCCCACCCCCCTCCCAGGCCTTCACCACCCTATTGTCTGTGTCCATGGGTTATGCATATATGGCTGCAAGTTCTTTGGTTGATCTCTTCC
>NW_005356751.1:3035218-3052902 GCF_000412655.1 Myotis brandtii | reverse complement strand
CTTCCATACTGTTAACATGGTCTTCAAGGCCCTGCAGGGTCCGGCCTCATCTCACACTGCTCTTCTCTCAGTCTTTCTCTCTGTGCTTCTGAAACTCAATCCCTCATAATCCCCACCCTCCCTCTGTCCACAGAACCTTTGCACATGCCGTTACCTCTATCTGCAGTTCTCCTTTTCGTCCCGTCACGTCACCCCCCTTGCCTAATTAATTCTCTCTCTCTCTCTCTCTCTCTCTCTCTCTCTCTCACACACACACACACACACACACACACACACACACCTCTTTCTTTAGAGCTATAATCATTTCCTTAGCAGCACTCTTGCCTCAGCTTTTAATTAAATGCCACTCAGCATGACTATTTGTCTGTTTGGGTTCACTGTATTCCCAGCACCTAATAGCCTCAGTATATATAGACAAATAGATGAATGGTAAGGAGACCATGAAGATGCTTTGTGCTACGATAGAGGTGAGCACAGGATTTGTGGAAAGATCTCATCAGGGTGTTATCTCTGGCAGCTTCATGCTCTGGATCATCTCCTGACACTTTTTGCTACAATTTCATCCATCTGGAATACAATATCTTCAGTTTTAGAAGATCCTGTGGTTAAAGTTGCTCTCTACTTTCCCTAATCCATTCTGTAACCTATTTGCTTATATCCAATTCTCCTCTTCCACTGCCATCTATTATTATTATTACCATTACTGCATCTATTATTACTATTATTGTTATTAACATAATATCCACCCTTACACTTCTGACTCGCCATTTTCAGTTAAGTCTTTTTATCCTGTAGAATCTCTGACTTCCCTTCTTAGGTTCTTCACCATCACAACAAAGCAAAAGAGGGTCACAGAGTCTCAGTATTAAAGACTCGGGGGAACCTTGAAGTATCTAGCCCAATGGTACTCCAATTTCAATGTGCATAAAAGTTCAAATAAGGGCTGATTAAAATAGAGTCATAGGTCTCAAATCTTGAGGTTTTGATTCTGGAAGTCTGGGGAAAGGCTCAAGAATTTGTGCCCCGTTGATCTGGACCAAGGCAGTTCTCAGACCTCATTTGGACAAGCACTATACAGCTCACTGATGTCCGTAGAGGCCCCTCCAGGGCCACCACAGAGGATGAGAGAGCAGCCAAGAACACATCTGGACCCCCACCAAGTTTCATCCTGAGCAGCAACACTTATATCTGTTCTGTATGTTGAGCTTCCATATGAGATTTCATTTGAAAGGGCTCTGCTTATTGGCAAGGGTTTGAAAATGACTGGTATCCAACCCTCTTGTTTTAAGCTGAGAAAACCGAAGTCCATGGTTCTTAGTCACACAGCCAATTAGTGACAGAGCCGGGACCAGACTTCAGCCTCCTGACACCAGGCTGGTGGGCTTTTCCCAACATCCTCCTACCTCATGGGGTGGAAAAGACAATGCAGGTTCCAACAGTCCTATATGAGCAGTCTATATATGAGGATGGCAGTCATGGACCACACTTTACCAGAGCACATAGCTGGGGAGATGGGAAAGAGATAGGGAGAGAATGAATGTATTCCAGATCATTTCTCTGTATTTTTCATCTAGCATGTTCTTAGCTTCCTTCTACTTATAATATGAAGAGCTAGCCATCATTTATAGCCTGGATCCTTCCCTAATCCTCCTCTGATCTCCCCTCTCTCACACCCCATCATTCAATTAGCTCTTCAGTGGCTGATCTTTGCTGGGGGGCAATTCTTCCATGAGTTATTCTGAGACAATAAAAGCCCTGCTACTGGCCTTCCAACTTGTGTTAGGGTCCTCCCACATGTGTGTGTGTGCTCCCACAGCATCTCAGGTTTCCCTTTCTCATGGCACTTATTCCTGTTAAATAGTCTGTTTATTTGTCCATCTCTTCCCCTAAACTCCAGGCTCCTTGAGGGAAGGAACATGGGTCTCAGCAATCCCTATATCCCCAGTATCTAGCATAGTGGCTGGTACAGAGGAGTGTCACATAAGTGTGGCTTGAATGATAGGTGGATGAGTGGTTAACATGAAATCCTGCCACTACTCTGCCCCTGTTGAATTCTACTTCATGTCCCTGATGCAATCTTAACAGGTGTGGTTGACACACAGAGCAAATTAAATGATCTGAATAAAATTCATCCCTTGTTGCCAACATAGCCCCTTCTATCTTACTGATGTTCCTGTGTTCTCCTCCACGAAGCCCTCTCTAAACTTAATTCCATTTCTCAATACTTTGCTTTTCTTCTTCCCCCTTCAAACTCTCTCATACTGGCCTTAACATAGGACATCAGTCAAACTTAAAATCCAATAAGTACTTATTTTGAATGAATGCTCACTCCTTTTCTAAAACTTATAGAAAGCAAACTTTATTGCACCTATATTCTCCTTTTAAAAATGCTATCAACTTTTATTTTTTTAATCTTTATTGTTGAAAGTATTACATATGTCCCCTTTATTCCCCTAGTCCACTCCCACCCTCCAACCCAGGCCTTCACCATCCTATTGTCTGTGTCCATGGGTTATGCATATATGCATACAAGTTCTTTGGTTGATCTCTTCCCACCCACCCACCGCACCATCTTCAAAATCTATTCTTTCTCCATCATTAGGGTTCATTTGCTTCCTTCTGCAATGTTTAGCATCACAATCCAAGTTACACTTTTCCTTCCTTCCTTATCTCTGGTAACTGGTCGACAATGCCACTGACAGAGTTCTCTTTCCAGGTGTTGCTGACAATATCACTCTTATAGCCCCCAGATTTCCCAGGTGCTTTGAGTCTTTGGATATAATTTAGAGATCATTACTCTTACTTTCTATGCTCTCTGCCCCTCTTTGTTTTTCTTCTTGTATCACTGCACATCTAATTCTTGCCAAAAGTCAACAAGCAGAAATAATTTTTTTTTAATTCTTGGCATGAAATAAGAAAATAGATCTTAGTTTTTGAGAATACTACTCAAGTTGAAAGGTGGTTTAGTGTTTGCCTGAGTTACAGCTTCAAGGCATCATTTCCAACCAGGTTCCCAAATCCTACTGAATTTTTTTCTGCCACCTGGCATTGGTTTGTCTACAGAGCCTGTATATTGATAAGAATTTTCAAAAGCTGCACATTCCTAATGAGATTAGTCATTTTGCTCACTCGCCTTACTTGTTAGTAAAAACAATAAAATGCTGAGAGTATTGTGACAATTCTACAGATAAGCTTATTGAATACCATATATGTATGGCTGCATTATATTTGAGGCAGAAATTGTGCCTAATTTAATTTTGCATCCCCAGCATATAGCATCCTGCCTGACACACAGTAGGCATTTCATAAATGTCTATTGAGTAAAAAAAAAATGAACAAATGAGCAAACAGAACCTCTCAACTAAAAGCTAAAAACAAGAGAGCATTCATTTCCAAGGTCTGCTGTAACAGATTACCACAAACTAGATGGTTAAAACAGCAAAAGCTTATTCTCTCTCAGTTCTAGAGGCTTAAAGTCCAAAATCCAGGCGTCATCAGGGTGGCACTCACTTTGGAGTCTCCAGAGGAAGATCTGATCCATGCCTCACACCCCAACTCTGGTAGCCTCATGCATTCCATGACTTGGACTATTTAACTCCCATCTCTGCCTCCATCTTCACATTACCTGCTTTGCTATGTGTCTTCTTTCCTTCTCTTCTCTTCTCTTGTATTCACACTTTCGATAGATTACAAGGATGAGCTCATCTCAAGATCCTTAACTTAATTATATATGCCAAGACCCTTTCTCCGAAGAAAATTATATGCAAGGCCCCAGTGGACATATTTCTTGAGGGGCCACCATTCAAACCATGACAATAATTTATAGTAAAATAATTATTTTTTAAATGAATATTGTGTGAAAGAGTTGAAAGGATAAAAAAAGAGAGAGAAGAAAGTAAAGATTGGGGAGGAACGGGATCAATAAAATGCCTTCACAAGTTCATTGTAGTTTACTCCAAGCGGGGTACTGGAACCAACAGTAACTTCTATATTTTCTTTATACTCTTTTAAGTTTTCTTAATTTCCTACTACAGCAAACAGATAATATACCAATCTAAAATGCATGGAAAAAATTAACTTATTGATACTATCTCAGAATATTTAAAGCAAAATGTTTCTGTAGCAGAAATGTGTAAGTGGTTAATCAACAATAAGTAGTTAATCAACAAATGCTGTTAAAACATTTGTTTGGTTTGGTATTGACAACATGTGGGCTCTGATTAAAACCAAATTTACTCACTATAATATTATAATCTCCTTTAGCTTTCAGATTTTAAGATCTTAAGAGGGCTTTACATTATTAACTCCTAAAGCCTTTGTGGTTTAGGTTTGGGTTTGTTTTTTCAAAGGAAATTCTAGATCTCCTCCCTATGACAATGGAGAAGAGATACAGAAATCTATTTTTTTTTAAGTAGAGAGAATCAAGTTTTAAATATTACCTAGAATGTGGTGTATTTTAAGCTTTCATTGTCATGCAAGATAAGTGGGTCCTCGTTACAGAAGAATCTGCTATTTTAGTGAGCAGCTGTGATGGGTTTGAGTTCGGAGCCAAGGATGAACCAAAGTACTTTGAGTAATAAAAGGGAGATAAATATGAGGGGCCCCAAATACTGAGAGAATGAGATTGGAGCCAACTACACTGAGCACTGAATGGGGAAGAGATTACACAAGGCCAGCTGCTGAAAGAACTTTGAGAAAGAAAAATGTTAAAATGGGATTTCACATTGTTTGCTATGAAGTATGTGATATAAAACCCCTCATATATGACCCCCACAAAATCTTCATTCAACTCTACCTTGCTCTCTAATGCTTTTTTTGGGGGGCGGGGGGGGAATACCTGAGGGAGCTTTAAGAGGAGAAAAAGAGAGAAGCTAACATCTGGATTATATAAATTTTAAAAAGAAATCAGGAGACTCCACTGAAAAGCCCATGTACAGAGTTTTGAAAGTGTTATAATTTCCTGTTATTTCAAGATGTACCTCATTTGGGGAAATAGTCACCATTTGGAAATTTAACACAAAAATGTATTTATGCATTATAATAATTGATTACAATAGAAAATCATTTATAAGAACCTTAACAGTGCCATGGCTCACATACAGAAACCAGCACATTGGCAAATGGACAGTTCCATCTGCAAAACTGACATGCAGAAACTGCCCAAGAAATGATCAATCCAAGACTGAAGAAACTGAAATTAATTTATTGAGGGTGAAACTATTTTTGAAACATATTTTCTGTGAGTTAGCAGCATGAGCTAAAAATTAAATTAATTTTTAAACAACTTCCCCTGGAAAAAAAGCATTGAGATTACTCCCATTAGCTTGCTTTTGAACTCACTGTCATTTAAACCCATAATAGTATGTTTTATTAACATTTTTTGAAAGAAGAATCAAGTTTTTTGCCTCAATTTTCCTTTCAAATAGGCAGTCTCTTCATATAACCCTAAATAGCTGTCCCCTAGTCCCAGTGGTACCATCATCCTATATAATAAAAGCCTAATATGCTAAGTGTCCAGTTGGCCATTCAACCAATCAAAGTGTAATATGTTAATGATATGCTAAGGCTGCTCAACTGCTCGCTATGACATGCACTGACCACCAGGGGTCAGATGCTCAGTCTGGTACGTTAGCTTGCTGCTGGGGTCCAGCCGATTGGGACTGAGCAAGACGGGCTGGACATGCCCTGGAGCCCTCCTGTGGTCCCTCCCCTGCTGGCCAACCTCCTGCATCCCACCCCGGCCCCGATCGTGCACTGGTGGGGTCCTTCGGCCTGGCCTGTGCCCTCTCACAATCCAGGACCCCTCGGAAGATGTCGGAGAGCTGGTTTCGGCCCAATCCCACAGGCCAGGCAGCGGGACCCCACTGGTGCATGGATTCGTGCACTGGACCTCTAATAACATATAAATGATCTGGGTGGGCTGGAGATAAAAAAATTTTAAATCTCAGAAAGTTGGGGTTCTGCCATGTGTTTAACCACAGAAGCCTCCACTCCAATTGCAAGCCAACAAAGCCTTGATGAAGACAAGGTAACTCAATGAAGGGTTCATCAGTTCTCCCAACAGAATCCCAAAACCTCAAGCATTCCCACTCCCTCACTTACAAGAAGCACACAGACTCACCAACTATGTGTCAGCTTGAAGTATTTTTTGTTGCAGGTGCCCAAGGAGAAAGAGGAGGAGCATATTTAATAATAATCCACTCTTACCCATGACTGACATTTTGGATCAAATCCAACAGAGGGCAATGCCATACATAAATTTCTCTCTCTCTTGGGTAAGTTACTTCCAATAATTCAGCAGCAAATGATAGATCTTTTGACCATCAGTCTACATGCCTCTAATCTGGCAGGACAAAGAAGACAGAAAGAGTTCCATCACAGCCTCCTGAAGGATCTGCTGGTCACGCTGCCCAGTCACTGCCCTAATGTATTCAGGAACTCTGCAGACCGCAACTGGTGTACATACTTTACACATGAGTGCTATGTAGCTAGTAACCATAATACAAAACTTATATTCAACTGTCTCAAATTATTGATGTTTGGGGATTTGCATATGTCACTAATATATTTTTTAAAACAGAAAATTTGGGGGGTTTCTTCCATGATTAAGAAAAAATAACTTTGGCCTGGCCGGCGTAGCTCAGTAGTTGAGCGGAACCTATGAACCAGGAGGTCATGGTTAGATTCCCTGCCAGGGCATATGCCTGGATTGCTGGCTTGATCCCCAGTGTGGGGCGTGCAGGAGGTAGCCAATGATTCTCTCTCATCATTGATGTTTCTATCTCTCTCTCTCCCTCTCTAAAATCAATAAAAAAATATATTTTAAAAAAAAAGAAAATATAAACTTGGAAGTCTGAGAGCCACCCATCCAGGAACCCTCATGTTTGATGAAACTGAACCCTCCCAAGGTTTAATCACTATGCCCAACCTGGTCCTGCTCACACTTAAACCCTAGATTCTCTGATATTCAGTGGACTGAGAAATAATGCTTCAAGTTCTAATTACTTCATATAGGAAATAATGGGTACAATGTAATCTTCCTAGGTGAGTTTATAAATATGTCCCAAAAACCCAGATTTGATCTATCAATTCAGAAAGATCAAAAAACAATATTTTAAATAAAAACAGATGAAATATCAAACGATAAGGAAGTACTCATTTGAATTATGAGACATGCATTTAATGGAATGTTATGCAGCCTTTAAGCATTATAGAATCATTCCTTTGTAAAGAGAGTTATAATATGTAAAACTATGCTTACCATTTTAAAAATTAATGGAATTTCTTTTTTTAGATGCTTTTAATATTAGAGAGATATAAACACAGAGATATAGATATGGGTAAAGAGATGGCTGCCATTAGAGGCTGTTAATTCTGCATGTTAGAATCATCTTGGAAACTTTATAAAAACACCAGAGCCTCACCTCTAAGACCCTCATTTAATTGCTGTGAGTTGGGTTGGGGCTTGGGGCACGGATATAATATGCAGCCCAGGTTGAGGAGATCGGGTTAGATGACCTCTGCCACAACTTCCAGACGCCCTCTCATAGCCCCTCACCTGCCCAGCTGCTCCCACGGTGGCCAAGGATGCTAGCATGACTTGAGGAAACCTCCTCTTATGAAACATTGAGTATCTATTGATAGTCACAGGTTCAGTCAGCAGATATATGTTGTTTTGCCTAAGGCAAGAACATGCACCTCCTACTTAGCAGTCATATTAATTTTTACTGTATGGAATCATGCCACTCCTATTTAGTTTTTTTTTAACCCTCACCCAAAATATGTTTTTATTGAGGAGAGAGAGAGAGAGAGAGAGAGAGAGAGAGAGAGAGAAAGAGAGAGAGAGAGAGAGAGAGAGAAAAAAAAACATCAATGTGAGATATTGCCTCCCATAGGCCCCCCACCTGGAATTGTACCTGTAACCTTTTGGTGTACAGGACAATGCTCCAACCAATTCTGCCACCTGGCCAGGGCACTCCTACTTAGTTTTAAAACTAAAGTCACCAAAAGATTATATTCAAATCAAATACAAAACCTATTTTTTAAGTACTTTCATGTATTATAAGATTGCAGATGCAGAAAACTGGTCCTGATTTAAAAGGAATATGAGTAACAAAACTAAAATTGAAAAAGAAGGTTATAAAGGAAGGGTTTTATTTCTCTAGTTATTTTGTGGCTTACGTTTACAATGTCCAGCATCACCGCTTGCACAGTGCTAAAAATGATGAGTAAAATAAAAAAATAAATAAATAAATAAAAATGATGAGTAAACAAAGCCCTTCAAATATAAAACACTAGTAAATAGATATGATCAGACCACAAAGTTCATACTTACACATTGCTTTATGAATGGGTAGAAGCCTAATTTGGATTCTTACTTGCCATGGAACCCTGAACAAGTCACTCCCTTTCTAGGTTTTAATCACTTTATTTCTAAAATGAGGCACTATTACCCACACCTTGGGTTTTATAAGAGTTATGTGTGAAAGTACTATAGCCCATGCATGGTAGTTGCTCAATACATATGTATTGAATCTAAACATAGCTACCCACCTTCCTCGCTTCTGAGCACAGAAAGAGGGAGACCAGAAGGAAAATTAATTGCCAAAGTCACACAGCGATCACTTACATAGACCCAGGTTCCCTGCAAAGTGCTTTCATTATACCCCTTCCCCTCAGGAATCTCCCCCCATGCTTCTTCTCCCTCCAGGAGAAGCTGATGATTGCTCCTGCCCTGATGAACCCCAAGTCCAAGACCTTCCAACAGGAGCACACAGGGAAGCCACAAGTACCTGCTGGTGCCCACCCCAGTATAACACTCACTTCCGGAAATACCTGGACTCCCTGATTCCCTCCAGGCTTTTTATTTTATCCCTGGATTATAACCCACAGGTGCCAAGGGTAGACCCAAAAGCACTTTCCTGATATTTTCCACTAGCATTGCCATGGGGTTAAGTGTGCATTAACTACTATCTTAGATCAAGTTCACAAGAAGCAGAACCTGAGATACGGATGCACATGCAAGTGGCTCATAGGAAAGTATTTCTGGGATAAACTGGTCAGAGAAATGAGAAGCAACACAAGGAAGGGAAGAAGCCACGCAAGGGTGTGATTGCAGGCAAAGTCCCATCCTCAGCCTGGTCTCCAGAGGAGCTCAGGGGTGCAAATTATGCCTCACAGCTTGTTCAATTTGAGGCAGGGGTGCTGCTCTTTCTTACTCCCACACCAATCAATCATTGGCTCCAGCAGCCCAAGGGTAGTGCTTTGAAGAAAGTGGCAGGCACAAGCCCTAAGAAGCAATGCACATAGGGAGTGAGCACAGGAAGATAGTGATGGTCTGATCAGAGACCAAGAGCATCCTCAACTACAACCAGCTCCAAGGAGGACAAACCTCCCTGGGCTATCTCAGACCTAAGCCCATTTGATGGCTCCAACTTCTCAAAACCAAAAAGTGAAAAGCCAATCTCCAGAGCCCACGTACATTCTGCAAAGACCACCATCCCAGCCACAGGAGTTGGCTAGTGATGGGACTCAACAAAATTTGACAGATCAAGCTCTTCTGGTAAATTCCCTCTCAGCAAGGACACTTGTTGCTGCTCAGTTTGAAAATTTAACAGACACTGTGTTAGGCTCAAGGGACACAGACCTGATCAAGAAAGATGCCCTCAAGGAACTCACAGTAATAGGTAATCTTACACACGGAAAATCTTGCCTGATTTTAACTGAATCCTAAAGAATACTCCATTCTCAATGATATGTGCTTCTCCCTTCAACTCTACAACATCAGCAATAGTACTTTTTAAAAATGTCACACCATATTGAATTACAAAGAGATACTACCTCATCAGGACTCAACAAAAAGCTAAATGAAACCACAAGAAAGCAACACTAATGCTACTTCTAATAATAATGACAATGTTAGCTAGCATGTGTGGGAGACATTTGGTCATCAAGTTCCTGAATATTTAAGTTACTGGATTAACCTATGGCCCCTAAGTAGAGCCTTCAATATCTATCACTGCCCATATAATAACACAAATTTAACTGGTAATTTGAGAGACATTAAAAGATATAATCAGGCCTTTAGTTCAAATTCATTATGCAACTGTACATATTTTAACACACTTTATAAGAGATGATACATCAAGATAATAAGACTGATCATCAGATGTTCCCAGAAAATTAGCCAAATCATATTAATGTCAGTCTAATAAATAGCAAGTCAGAACTGCAGGACTTGAGAAAATCAAGATATGCAAGAGTACAGCTCAAAGCCACACACCACATTAGTTTATGAAAGTTACTACCTCTGAAGAACTTGCTTAGAACACAGAATTATTCAGGGTCAGGACTAAACTCATACCAAAAGTCTGAGTATAAAACCCATGCTTTTAAACACCATACTACAGTGGCAACAATTCAAAACCTGCTAACTTGGAATTGAACCACGAGGTTCCCAGCATCTTTATGGCTTATCCATGTCACACCAAGATCACACTTTGAGAGTCTCTATCTCTATAACTAAGGGTTTAAATTAAGATCATATTTCTTTACCATGTATTTAACATCATTTTCTAAAATAATCCAACACAGAAAAACTATATATATTCATTACATAATTAGTGATTGGTCAAAATTTAGTAATGAAAAGAGATTAATTAGTTCAATTCTATCAGTTATTGTCTAGGCGACCTAGCCCCTCTCAATAGCTTCAATTTCTTGAAATTTTTTGTTTCATGTGATTCATTTGTTTACAATACTTCCTTTAAAAATTATACTCTTCAAAGCATCCAAATGATTCAAAATCATGGGAAGATGCCCAGCCAGTGTTGCTCAGTGGTTGAGCATCGAACTATGAACCAGAAGGTCATGGTTTGATTCCCAGTCAGGGCACATGCCCGGGTTGCTGGCTCGATCCCCCGTGTGGTGTGCAGGAGGCAGCCAATCAATGATTCTCTCTCATCATTGATGTTTCTATCTTTCTCTCCCTCTCCCTTCCTCTCTGAAATCAATAAAAAAAATATATTTTTTAAAAATCATGGGAAGATGATGATGACCACCAGACTGAAGTACTTGCCACAAATTTACTTTTCCATCTGTTTTTATTAGCCAAAACAGGACAAAGAGATAAAGTGTAAGAAACAGTGGAATGAAGATTTACTTTTTGCTCAGTTTTCTGGAGCTGTTTTTTCTGTTGTTTGTAAATACATGTTTTAAAGCATTTCAAATTCAAGAACCATTCCCATAAAGATTTCTTTATTGATGGAGGAATTTAAAGGCAATGGAAACATCTGTGTTATGGTGAATAATTCATTCTAAAATCAATTAATGAGTGAATACAAAATTCTTATCACTGCCATTTGAAACAGTAATGTGTCAAAGTCTCTCTTGCAGTACTCCTCAGAAATTACCAAATTAAATATGCAAGTACTTATGAAACATCTTCTACATACAAGACATCACATGTGTGCCAATTCGAAATAGTGTTGGATCTAGAAATAGAAAGTGACAATGATATGTCTGTGCTCCACAAAAGAAACTCCAAAGGGATTTGAAGTAGAAGCTGAGCGTCCAGCACAAGCATTTATTGAGCATGAAAAAGAACCATGAACACAAAATGGACTTACATTGCAATTTTTAATAAAGGGGGAAAGACATATATATTTAATTAAAAGAGAAAGCTACCCATTGTCAAGACCCATCTTGTGGTGCCAGAAATCTTAAAGATAAAGCAAAGATTGTATTTCTTACTTGCTGTCGATGAGCACTTCAGATTGCCGATTATTCACTTGCTTATCACTCTTGTAGCGAAACTAAAAATCAAAGTATTTGTGAAAAAACATATTAAATCATACTTTGTCAGCACAAATAAGGACACTGAAAGTACTCTCAGCTCATTTGAACGCTATCAACATCTGCCCAAAATGAGCACAGCTTATGGTTACCATGGGCCCAGCTCCACGTGTTCTAAATCTGAATCAAGACCCTCCTCACTAAACCTTATTCAGCGGAACAAGTCTAACCACATGCTCTTCCAATTTCCACACATTTTTAGTTGTTTCTAAGAAGACAATATGCCACAGAGCTCCAGAGAAAACCATACATTAATTTTGATGTCTTCAACAGGGAACGGGGACTTCCATTTCTCTTACGTATGTGCTCAATGCTTTATTGGAACATCATTTATTCTGTTTTATGGATTTCTTTGAAGCCAAGAAATTACTTGTAACAACATGTACTTTTATTCTCTAGAAATTATAATTGTTAACACTGAACTTATTAAATACTGAGCACTCTTTTAAAATCAAAATATAATACTGAACCACATTTGGTGTGGATTTGTGTTTTTATGCCCAAATGATCCTATTTCTTATTGTGTATTCCAATAATGTAAATATCTTATATTGTTTAGAAGAATCCATATATTATGAGCCCTCTACTAAACTCATAAATTAGCAGTCATTCCGATAAGACTTTCTATGTGAACTGCCAAGACTAGACAGTAATAAGCTACAATATAAGGTGTTGTTTCAAACCCATTAGCCTAAATGCACAGATGTACAAGGGGGAGTATCAGGAAACATGAAACTGATTTCATAGATCATAATCATGAGAATTAGTGCTTTTGCCTTTTAAAAATATTCAAAATATTACATCAATATCACAATATACAAAATGCTTCAACCAGCCCTTCCCTTTTTCAACATCCTTCCTAAACCCATCCCAGTCTTTCCTTTACGCTGTGCCCAGGGCATACAATTACACTGATTGCTGGGTATAAGTTAATGGGTATTACCAGGAGGAATAAGATATTTGTCATTTGTTAACATGGAAAGAGTTGATAATAGTGGTAGAAGAGTAAATTGCCAGTCCATCATTGACATGCAATCTTCTCCCCGCCAATAAAGCAATAGAAATGGAAATAGGTCTTTTGTCTAAGTACATAAATTGACATGGGGGCTGGATAATTTGTTTGCTCTTCCAAATCTACACCCATCCTTCTCCACTCTGCCCTGTGCCAGAGGAAGCTGACCTACATGGTCCTTGCCCTCTGGCTTCTGGTTGGGTTTGGCCAGTAGGTGACACTGGCAGAGAGCAGAGTGCCAGAGGAAAGTGAAATTCCCTGGCTTCCTTCAAGCTGGGTTAACAGTGGCTGCTTCCTCTCTGTAGGTAGCCCCAACTGCTGCAAGCAGCCCTCAACTACAGCCTCAAGTTTGATACTTGCTTCCTTCCTTTGCCTCTTCAAGTGAGAGGTAGTTTGGCCACCCATGTTGCTATCCCATGCGCTTTTCCTTGCCCACACTCTTTGTAAATGGTCTCCTCATTATTAATCTTAGTCCAATCTTCCCCCATTTCAGAGTGACATCTGTTTCCTGCCAAGATCCTGATTCATAAAGCTATCCAATTCATTGAACCAGCCCACATTATCACAAAATAAAGGCATATTCAAGCATTAACTGCAGTAGAAGACTAAAGAGATTAGGTATTTAGTCACATCTATATCTAACCTGAAAACTGTCCCCTAAGTTGACTAGCTGGGCATCACAGAAAAATACCAATCAGTTCACGCCCTGAACCCTGAGCAGCCCACTCTCTGGGCCTTAAGATGGGGCCACTCTCACTTCTGTCCAGGCTTTGCCAAGGGCATCTTGGTATTAGAACATACGGAGTTTGAAAAGACTAGAAATAGTCATCTCAGACTGGCTCGTCTTGACAATTTCTATCTTAGCAATCGATGTGAAGGCTCAGAGGAGAACTGTCCAGGACAGAAAGGGAGCAGAGAACAAGCATTCATTGTGTACACCCTGTAAGACAGGCTCTGTACCAAGTACTTTATATACAGCATCTTGTTTTGTCCTTCTTACAGTGCTGATGTCATTGGCCACATTATTCAGGCAAGGAAAGAAGTGGTTTGCATCATGTTACACTGCTAGAACATGGTATGGTAAGGTGTCTTTCTCCAAAATGTCTTTCTTTCTGCTCTACCATTTTACTCTCCTATGAAGTATGTCTATATGAATAAGACCTTTAAAGCCAATTTGTGGGAACTCATGTACCTAAATGAGTTCTATTCCTGAAAGATCATATAATGTGGGGAAGTTAGACATTTATTGCAAAGATGTCATTATTCAAATCATTGCTGATTCTATGACTTGTATTAATCATCAACTAGCAAGAGAGTTTTTATATCATATTGACCAAAAGAGCTTAATTTAAAAATTCCAAATGGGTCTCTTTTTTCTACTTCTGAGAGGTCACAATTGAAATTGAGACATCAGTTTAGCTTATATGCATGCATACAAGTCCTTTGGTTGATTTCTTCCCCTTGCCCCCTTCCTCCCCTACTTTCCCTCTGGGGATTAATAGTCTGTCAAAAGCAAATACTCACATAATCATCTGTAGCATCTTTGACAGCTGTCATAGTTATCACCAGGACCAAAGGCACAATGGTGGTAAACCAGGTCAAAGAGGAAATTTCTGGAATCAGCTGAAACAAACATTTCAAACAGTTTAGGGCTTTCAAATTTAGTAAGTGTATCTTCCAAATGTTGTCACTTAATTTTCTAAGACTTGCCAAAGATTAATGGGATTATATTCCAGTTATTTATATACATATAGAATGACTTTCTGTTTGTATTCGGTCATAAGGTACATAGAATAAACATATCATTGAACCACTTTTCAGACTTCCTGATAAAACATATAATTTTTATAGCAAGTTAAAAAGTAAGCTTCGTGAAATCTTTCACAGATGATGATCTTTTCCCAGATAAGCCCTGGCCAGTTTGGCTCAGTGGATAGAGGTTGGCCTGCCTGCGGACCAAAAGGTCCCAGGTTCGATTCCAGTCAAGGGCTTGTACCTTGGTTGCAGGCTCCTCCCTGGCCCAGGCCCTGGTCGGGGCTCATGTGGGAGGCAACCAATAGATGTGTTTCACTCACATCAATATTTCTCTGTCTTTCCCTCTCTCTCCCACTCTCTCTAAAAATCAATGGAAAAATATATATATTTTTAAAAATAAATATCACCTGTCTTTTATCAGTTACTCATTTCAACTTTTTACAATTTTACCAACTCCTCACCAATTCCCAAAAAAGAAATTCTTTGAGCATCTACCTTGAGCCGGACACTGTACCAAGTACTTTCCGTATATTATGTCATTTAATCCTGAGAGAAGTCCATTGAGTTAGACTCTGTATCAAGTTGTTTTATACAAACCCAAGGGTTTGTATTCCATGTAACTAGCACCTCAGTGAATGCGCTGTGAATGGTGTCCCAGAGCCAGGAAAAGCCGCAGCCTTGGTTATCATTTTTCCATTGTATAAATAACTATCTGAGAGGTCAAGCAACTGGGCCAAGAACATACACTGTTAAAATTTGAACCTTGGTCTATTGACTCCAAAGCCTTGTGCCTGTACCTCCACCTGCAAGAGACACCATGACAACTGGCATGTTCTCTAGGTGGTTTTCAAGGGGGGGGTCCATTTGGAGCTGTTTCAGGGCTCTCAGGCGGGGAAGGGTTGGGTGGAAATGGTCAGTGTATGGAGATCAGGCCCCATTAAAACAACTCTAAACTTAATCAATTTTATATAATAGCTTCCACATAAAATTAAAAAACAAACAAACCTCAAAAGACTTTGAGGTACCAAGAAAAACACTGGGCTGGATGGCAGAAAAGCTGGATTCTAGACCTAGTTCTATCATTAACTTGTAAAAGCTTTATACTGCATCTAATGTCTCTAGGTCTAATTTCTTCATCAATAAAAGAAAGGAGGTTGGATTAAACTCTCCCAAAGGCCCCTTCTGGATATAAAATTTTGTGAACAAAAGTCTTTGACCATAAATAAGAAATCCATTGGAGAAATGAGCTCAAAATTCTGTAATGGTACAAAGGATTATATGAAGAAACCAAAAGCAAATTCACAGGGGGAGGGAGAAGAAAGAAAGAAATCTAGGATTCTAGTCTCTTCAATAAATTGTAAGATGAACATTCATCGTTTGTGGGTTGTTGTTGTTTTTTCTGTTTAACATCCAGTTCTTTCAACTAACCCTTATTTTCTTAGGGAACTACCCAACCCCTTCTACTTTCAGTTCATGTAATTTTGGTGCACTAATTCCACCTGACTCTAGTTTTTGGCATGTGATCAAGGTCAAGACAATCACTGCATCAAATTCCCGGTGTGGCTCAGTGATCCATGAACCGGGAGCTCACAGTTCGATTCCTGGTCTAATACTTTCAATAATAAAGATAAAATTTTAAAACACATATTAGAAAAATTCTTGAGCCACAGTGATTGGTTTATGGATAGAGGTGTAACTCAACATGGGCCAATCTCTCATATTGGAGTTGAAGCTGGGAAAATAAAAGTTTAAAGCTTTCAGCATCTACCAGGTACAGAAAGCCTGTCAGAGAATAGGCCAACATGAAGGAAAACAGAGAAAAGCAACATCACAATTTGTTGAAATAGTTTGGCCATAAATCCAGTAATACATGAAATGACATATATTCATAAATATATTCCCTTTTTGCTTAAAAGAATATAAGTTTTTGCCACTTATAATCAAAAGATTCTTAATACAAATAATTATTCAACTAAAGAAAAAATAGTACTCAAACTATTCATCTAGACTGCACACATCTAATCTATCTTCTTACCTCCTATAATTAACACAGATTCCAACACATTCGGAATCTACTAGTTTAGTGTGATTAAATTACTCTGAAATAAATACTAAGTAAATAACTGGTTGATGTGCGCTGTATTATATATGTAGTCTTTGATCTATGCCTTTTTCTTTCAAATGGGAGGAAAAATTTTAGTCAAATGGGAGAAAAAAGCAATGTTTATAACTACCAATTAACCACTCAAACTATTTTGAAAAATCATTCTAGAGTGAAATAACATATATCATACAGCATTTATTTTAAAATATAAGCAAAATATGTCAGTGTTCTTAGATGCAAGTGAATTTGCCATATTAAGTTCCACAAACTACCACTATGCTAGACTCATTGTCTTCACTCTGGCAATACCCATACTGCTGACATGAAAGGGAGATAAAGAAAGGGGAGAGGCCGTGAACAATAATCATTAGGCTCTGGTTTGGTTCAAGTGAAGTGCAAGACTGCATTTTAAAATTACCTCAGTGTTTAAAATGATGAATGTGCTAGTTTTTATCCATTCCTAGACCTCCCACATTTGTGAAGAGAAACAGCAATAATAACATAATAACATTAAAAATCTCATAAGGATGGTTTCACTAATCATGAACTTTTAACTAAGTGAAGTAACTTACTTTTTCAAATTATATGAATACATTTAACAAAGAGATCATGAAGAAATACAACATAAACATTACCTGTAAAATCAGAAGAAAAAGGAAATAGGCATTTGCCACTCTTTGGAACTGTTCAAATAAATTAATTGGCAAAAAGGTGAGAATGTTGTACTTGGATGTGTGGATACGATTATCCTGGAAAAGAAATAGCATCATGTTACTTTTGAGCAAAGCCTGTTCATTATCAGAAATAGCTCTAAAACTTACAAGGATGAGAATGAGTTATACCATAGCAAGAAATATAAGCCAGTTATCTAGGAAATTTTAAACTCTGTGTGGCCCAAGGCCTTCATTTTTTTCTAAGATGACATGCTCCTGAAACTAGGTGAAATTACTGTTCAATGCC
>NW_005356751.1:3030072-3035168 GCF_000412655.1 Myotis brandtii | reverse complement strand
TTCGTGCACAGGTGGGGTCCGGCCGGCCCGCCCTGATGGGGGCATAGCGGGCCAGGCCAGTGGGGGAGAGGGGCTGCAGGAGCCCCTGATTGGGGCGGGACCAGCTGAGGAGAGGGGCCACCTTCCCCCCACCCCCCACCCCCAATTGGGCCAGTTGGCCGGCCACAGTGCGCGTCTGGCTTTCCAGTCACTTGGCTTTTATATATATAGATATATCAAGTGCAAAGGTCTGCCCTTGAAATTTTTTTTACTCTTATTAATTTATTGATTTCGCATATATTGCTTGAGCACCTATTATGTGCAAACACTGAGCTCATGCTGGGGCCCATGAGATTGGAAGGAACATCAGGGATCATTTGATACACCTTCCTAAAGCATGGCCCTTTTGATAACTCTGACAAAGGGCCCCTACACCTGTCATTGAAAGTCTCCTGTGGTGGGAAACTAACCACCTTGCAAGGCAGCCTGTCTCCATTGTAGAATGAAAATTGCTAGAAAGGTTTTTATAATGAGAAACCCAAATCTGCCTCCCTATAACTTCTTGACATGTGACAAATTCCATCTCTGGGGTAACCTAACCCAAATCTAAATCCTTTGTATGTTGACAACCTTCACATTTTCAAGAATCACTCCTAGGTCTCCCATAAACCTTCTGCACTCTGGTCCAGACATTCTAGAACCCCTCAGCCATTCTCCATGACCTATTTTATAGACATCTCTTCCTGATCAGCTTCTCCTGGAATTTTCCCAATTTCTCTGCATCTTTCTTAAAACATCATGTCCAGAACCAAACACATATTAAAAATTTAGTTCAACTAATCCCTTTAGAACAGAGACAGATGTTCTTAAATGTCATTAGCATTTTGGCAATTGTATCTCACTGTTTATTCATATTGAGTTTTGATGAACTAAAATCTCTAGATTATTTCTTCATAAATTACAATTAAATCAGGTCTCCCCTTAAGCATATACAGTTGATGTTTTTAAATATCTATGTGCAAGATATTTTTTATATTCCTAGTATACCAACCTAATAAAAAAATATTTACTCTTAACTGAACTATCCCAAATTATTAAATATTCCTCCCAGCTTTGTGTCATCAGAAAATTTCAAACACATGCCTTTTATTATTCTTCCAAAGCTATAGACTATACATTAAAAAGGACAGGGCTATAAGTGTCTTTCAGTGAATGATTGGATAAAGATGATGTGGTACATATATACAATGGAATACTACTCAGCCATAAGAAAAGATGAAATACTGCCATTTGCAACAACATGGATGGATCTTGAGAGTAGCATGCTAAGTGAAATAAGTCAGTCAGAAAGGACAAGAACTATATGATTTCACTCATATGTGGGATATAAAACAGAAAGGAACAAACAAACAAACAAAAACAAACAAATACATAGACACAGACAACAGAAGGTTAGTTACTAGAGGAGATGGTTGCAGGGGTGGTAGTGGATGAAGAGGGTAAAGGGGATCAAATATATGGTGATACAAGGAGACTAGACTTTGAATGGTGAGCACACAATAAAATATGCAGTGTATTATAGAATTGTACACTTGAAAATTACATAATGTTATTAACCAATCTCATCCCAATAAATTGAATTTTTTTAAATGAACAGGGCTAAATACAACTCCAAATTTTTAATTAAAGAAATAAAACTTTCCCTAACCAGTTTGGCTCAGTGGATAGAGAGTCAGCCTGCGGACTGAAAGGTCCCAGATTCGATTCCGGTCAAGGGCATGTACCTTGGTTGCAGGTACATCCCCAGTAGGGAGTGTGCAGGAGGCAGCTGGTCGATGTTTCTCTCTCATCAATGTTTCTAACTCTCTATCCCTCTCCCTTCCTCTCTGTAAAAAATCAATAAAATATATTTTTAAAAAAGATTCTCTTATAAAAAAAATAAAATAAAATAAAACTTGCCCTGGCTGGTTTGGCTCAGTGGATAGAGCGTCAGCCTGCAGAGTCCCAGGTTCAATTCTGGTCAAGGGCACATGCCCGGGTTGAGGACTCGATCCCCCATTGTGGGGTGTGCAGGAGGGAGCCGATCAGTGATTCTCTCATCATTGATGTTTCTATTTCTCTCTCCCTCTCCCTTGCTCTCTGAAATCAATAAAAAAATAAAACTTTGGCAAACTACTGGAGACCTCTACACAGATTATTGTTAACATCTTTCTCAAGAGTTTATATAAAACCCTAGAGGCCTAGTGCACAAAATTTGTGCACTGGTAGGGTCTCTAGGCCTGGCTGGCAATCAGGGCTGATCAGGGTCTTCTGGCTGCCAGAAGGGGCCTTCCTTCCCCGGCTGCCAGCTGCTGGCCAGGGCCTTCCTTCATTCTGAGCCATCCCCTGGTGGTCAGCACACGTCATAGCGAGTGATCGAACTCCTGGTCTCCCGGTGGAACTCCCAAGGGGACACTTTGCATATTAGCCTTTTATATATATAGATACTAAGTACATTTTATTTAGCCACTTATTAATCCACCTAACTATACTCCCATGAGTCTTCAATCTATCTTATCTACAAAGAAAACATGGAATTTGGAGTAGTGCTGAAATTCAGAATCAGCATGCCCAGGTATTTCCATCCACTAATATTTTAAAACTGAGATTAGTCAGTGTACCTTGTTTTAAGTGAACCCACACTGATTCCTAGTAATCACTGATACTCTTTAAAGAAAATAGTCAGCCCTAACCGGTTTAGCTCAGTGGATAGAGCGTCGGCCTGCAGACTGGAGGGTCCCAGGTTCGATTCCGGTTAAGGGCATGTACCTTGGTTGCGGGCACATCCCCAGTGGGGGGTGTGCAAGAGGCAGCTGATCGATGTTTCTCTCTCATCGATGTTTCTAACTCTCTATCCCTCTCCCTTCCTCTCTGTAAAAAATCAATAAAATATATTTAAAAGAAGAACAAATTATATATATATATATATACATTTTTTAAAGAAAATAGTCATCTGTTAAATGGCCATTTTTAACATTTGCCATGAATCAATGTGTCCAGCTCTGGCAATAAGTGTGGGAGAGTAAGAGAGGTGTCAAGAGAATATCCAGCTTAGTTGGTCTGATGCATAGTAATGTGCTAAAGGCTATTCTTTAAGTTAATGATGGCTATTTTGCAATGAGTTATCTACTCAAGAGCTGGACTTGGAGGGAAGACTGAACTGTAACAACACAGTTTTTTAAAGGAGAGATTTGGAGAACATTATAAGGAAGAGAAAAGCTAAGGAGACAAAACAGTTAACTAAAAGAATCAAATATTCCTATTTTGTTTTATATGTTTGTTTTAGTTTAAGTGTAACTAAAAATTTAGTTTAAGTGTGAGCCTGTATCTTACTAAAAGAACAGACTGAACATCGGCTATGACATTCAAAACCATGGCAAGAATTATAAAACAAATTCTCCTGCAAAACTGAATTCCACATAGGTGAACAGCTAATTGCGTGATATAAAGTGATGGTGCCAATTGACAATTTTCTCCTATTTGCTTAAACTCCAGTAATGATTGTGTTTGTTTACTGGCTCTGTTGTGACTTAGTCACAGATGATGCAAATCCTCACAGCTATGACTGAGAACAAGGAACCAGGGCTCCCCCTCCTGGAGACTCTCTGGACCCATTTACCTTTGTTTTCCACTGCCCTGTCCAAGAATATGAGCATTGTTAAGACCTTAAATCAGCCACATTGATATTCAGTCATTTCATTGAGCCAGCCTACAGTCAAATTTTAGCATAGTTCATTCCATAATACAGCACAGAAGATCTCCATGGCCCTCTTAGCTTTTCTACCACAGACTACTAGAAACACCCCAATCCAGAGGAGGACAAGCATGAAGGGGAGAAGGAAGAGACAAAGTAGAAAGGAAATTGTCTAAAGAACCCACATAGCATCTTTAGTGCTGATAGAAGCCAGTATGGATGTCATGGCTTTAGTTTGTTAGGCAGAAGAGCCAGTTAACTGACCCTATAGTGAGGTAGGCTTAACCACACAGGCAATCGCAAAACAGGCAAGACCTCCTAGGTAGTGGGAAAGAGCCCACTGCTAGAGGAACATCAGAGACAACCTGCTCCCTATAGGAAGCTAACCTCTGAGACGAAGAGGGCAGGGCTAAATTCAGGAGGCCCAGGTATTCCTCTGAGATTGATACATGACTCCACCTCCCGTGGGGTAGAGTGAGTAGAGGTGGAAAGAGAAGTATCACCCCAGTAGAGACCCCTCCAGCTGAAAAGCAACACCAGGATAAGGAAATGGCATTGCTCCTCTAAAATATATTAGTCTTAAGGCCCTGAGGCTGGCAGAAGATGGCACACTTGGGGATCTAAAAGAGGAACTATGAGGCTTTACTATGGATGTCAGCACAAACTGAGGCTAGGGAAACAAGTTCGTTGGAAGCTATATTTTATGATAAAGACTAAAAGTATAAGTAAAGAGGGAATTACTGAAAGGTTTTAAGCAAAGAAGTAACTTTATGAATTCTAATTTTAAAATATTAACCTGGCTACCAGGTGAACAAATTGGAAATGACACAAGAATAGATTTGAAAACCAATGAAGAGGTCTTTGAATTAGTCCAAGTGAAAGATAATGCGTGGCTTGGACCAAGGTGGTGGCAGAAAGTGTGGCAACAAATTTATTATTTACTAGAGGCCCGTTACACGAAGAGATTTGTGCAAAAGGCCTTCCCTTCCCTTGGCTGCCGGCACCAGTTTTCCTCCGGCACCCGGGACCCAGGCCTTCACTCCGGCCAGAGCCTTCAGTCTTCACTGCTCCAGCCAGAGCCTTCAGTCTTCGCTCTGCTGCTTCGCGCCTATGTATGCAAATTAACTGCCATCTTTGTTGGGTTAATTTGCATACTCTCCTGGTTGGCTGGTGACTATAGTGGAGGGACGGTCAATTTACATGTTTGTCTATTATTAGGTGAGATCATTATTATTAAATATTTTTTTATTGACTTCAGAGAGGAAGGGAGAGGGAGAGGGAGAGGGAGAGAGAGAGATAGAAACATCAATGATGAGAGAGAATCATTGATCGGCTGCCTCCTGCATGGCCCCTGCTGGGGATTGAGCCCGCAATCTGGGCATGT
>NW_005356751.1:2986014-3028289 GCF_000412655.1 Myotis brandtii | reverse complement strand
TTCAGAGAGGAAGGGAGAGGGAGAGGGAGAGGGAGAGAGAGAGATAGAAACATCAATGATGAGAGAGAATCATTGATCGGCTGCCTCCTGCATGGCCCCTGCTGGGGATTGAGCCCGCAATCTGGGCATGTGCCCTTGACTAGAATTGAACCTGGGACCCTTCAGTCCACAGGCCAGCAGTCTATCCACTGAGCCAAACCAGCTATAATTATTATTATTATCATTATTATTATTATTATTAACTAGAGGCCTGGTGCACAAATTTGTGCAATGGTGGGGCCCAGTTGGCCCACCCCAATAGGGGCCATCAGGGGCAGGGCTGGCCAGGGCGAGGGGCCACCACAGGCGGTTTGCCGACCAGCTCCGCCCCCAATCGGGATTAGGGGGCCCACTGGAGGGCAGGGCTGGGCGGGGGAAGGGGCTGCAGGCATTCCAGTCATTCTGCTCTTCAGTCTATTTGCATATTACTCTGTTATTATATAGGATGATGATATTTACCAAGCTTTTACTATGTGTACTGTTCTAAGACCTTTACATTTCTCAACTCATTTTATCCTCCCAATATCCTTATGAAATAGGTACTAATATCCCAATTATATATAAGGGGAATTCAAGGTCAGAGAGATCAAGTAATTTGTGCGCGGTTACATAGCTGATAAGTGGTGGAACCAGGATTTGAATCCAAGCACTCTGCTTCCAGAGTCTGCTCTCTTCACCCTAATGCTCCCCCAATTCAGTGCACAGCAGATGTCTCTTCTGCGTTCAGACAATCTGCCCCTGCTCTCTCCTCTACTCTGTATTGCTAGTCTGCTGCCACTTTCTGGCCAAGGGAAACCCTGTATTGCTACCTGTTCCTCTCAGTGAGAGTCATCCTGCTTGGTAAGAGTCCCGGTTCTCTATTTCCTGATGTGTGATTACAGCTTCCTTGTATTCCCTCTCAACCCCCCACAAGAGTGTTTCTCTTTGCTCCTGACACAGCTCCATGCAGGCAAACTGTATAGCCAGCCACTTCCTTAGCTAAGCTTTCCAACAGAAGCGGCAGTGGCCAAAGTCCTTTACATTTTCAACACTGACTGCTTGGTGTGGGGAAAAATACAGCAAAATTTTTCAGAGGCAGGTCATCAAATAAAATATTAATAAAATGAGCAACATGATTCTTTACAGTACAGTTTGATTGTGTAATCATATTGCTTAAGAAAGCAAAACAAATAGAAAATAGCAAACACTGTAAATAGAACATTGGAGGAGTTTGCCTCAATTCTTCCACTGGCAAAATGAAGCTAATATTTTTCGGCTATATATAGGACTATTGTGGAGATGAGATCATAGACATAAAAGCGTTTTTGCTAAGTTGAAAGAATTATACAAATATAAGGGGTTTGTGAGCAACCCCTAAATAATACAAATGAATTTAGGCAATCCAATGTACGAGGCAGGATAAACTGGGTATGCCACAGTAACAAACAACTCCAGAATCCTCATAGCTTAACAGAGTAAGCGTTTGCTTCTTGCTCGTTCTACTACATCCAACATGAGCCAGCAGGGAGACGCTGCTCATCACAGTTACTCTCAGTGGACCAGACACCATTTCACATGCTTCAAGTTGTAGTACCAGAGGGAAAGAGAGCACCTCACATCCACAACTTAACGCTTTAATCCAAATGCTTGCAATTCACTGACCAGAAAGAATCACCATGTACCCAAATGGCAGAAAGACAGAAACACTAACAGACATGACTAATGGCCACCACAACCAGATATGGAAACTAGCCCTAATATTCGGAGACACAAGACACACCAGCGTCAAATAATAAATGTCAGAAACCTACTTCAGTGCTGCACATCCAGTCCTGTTTTAATGTCAGGTATGACAGCTATTTGACTACCTGCCCTTCACCTCAGCCAACAGGGCTCCAACTTGCTTAGTTCTGTGGTTTGGATGGATTCAACTCCTGTTCATAACTCCAAGGTCAGGCCCGGATTAGTTTAAACCAACCACATGGCCTAGCCTCCTAATTACAATTTTAAAATTCAGGGATTAGCACATGACCCATGTCAATTCTGGGGATTTGTTGGAGATATAATGCTTTCTCTTTCCTACTGGATTCTACGGTAACCTGAAGTGAGGAGCACTAGGGGTCACTGATAGCATCTTGGGACCCTGAGAGGGGATGCTGCCAAGAATAAACTCTACACTGGAGATGCAGAGCTGAAAAATGCAGAGTGAGAAAGTAGGCCAAGTCTCTCCTGAAGATAGCCCTATCTCTGCACTTTTTAGCTATATTGTCATTTCTTTTATGGTCTAAGTCCATTTGAATTGATTTTTCTTTTACTCCCAACCAACAAAACACCAGATAAGGGCACCAATAATATATATAAGATCAGCTTACATTTTTATATAACAGTTTATTTTTATCTGTTATTTGCCTTAAAGAATGAGTCACAAAAGGCCATGCGTAAATGCGTGTGTTCAGTGGTCGTCTGGGTACACTGCCTACATCTGTGAATCCCACAGGCCAAACCCCAGGAACTTTCGCAATGAGTACCACGGTCTGAGCACTATCAAAAGATCTTTCCACATTTGATGAAACATTTTTATGTCATAACAACTATAAAAAGTAACTGTCAGGAGTTTGGGTGGTGGGGTAGGGGGAGCCTAGTTTTCTTGCCATAAGAGCAGGCAGATAAAATACTGTTATGGTACAATCTGAATTCCAGAGAGAAAAACAGTCATGACTCTAAAGGAGAGATTATCACTAAACCATAAAACAAAAACCAAAAAGAGACTGTGTCCACAGACAACTTGCATAAAAAAGGAAGTGGCCTAAAGGCATTTGCACCACTCAGGAAATATGTGAAACACCCATGTTTATGTAAAGATTCCAAAAGAATGCATGTATGGGGCAAATGGGCCTGGAGATTCAGCATCTGGCACCTCACTGATACCAGCCAGAACCACAGCTTCCCAGCTTGGTCAAACGGTGCCCAGTCCGGAGTCCATTGCATTCAGTTTTGGGAGCCAAGAAGAGAGGATAGTGCTCCTCTATGAGCACTGTTGAGAGAGGGGCAAGCCACAGAAGAGGTTTTACAAATAGCTGCCAATCAACATGGGCTACAACCATGATCATGGTAGCATTCTCCTGAGCCTGGGCTCTCCACCATGAACAAAAACATTTGTGGGAGGGAAAAGCAGAAGGCATGTTTTCCCCTACATTCACCTACTCATTCAACTAAGGGTCTTCTATGCATCAGGCACTATGTCCTTGAGCCAGGGCTGCAGGTATGAATAAACAACGTCTCCCTGGCACAAGTCGTAATATATTTGTGGGGAACAAGGCAGGAATGAGCAGACAATCAACTTGTAAACTGATGACACAATTTAACAAAGTGATCAGTGCTATGAAGAAAACAGCAACACAACAGGAGCACCTGGCTTCCAAGACTCCCTTAGGAAGCCTGCTGTTTGACTTTGCAGGTTAATGCTAGCTCAAGATTACCCTATCTGATGAGACCGCTGGGGCACCAGTCACCCCAAGGGATGCCCAAAACACTTCTTCAGGCTATCAGAAAAAAATAACTTTTCTGCATATATTAACAAGAGAATTTTAAGTTAAATAAAGTTACTAATGTTTAATGCACAGATTGTATTTACCATATAGATACACACATACATATACTTATGTATATACATATAGTTATATAAATATCTATATATATAAAAGGCTAATATGATAAGTGTCCGACCATCTGACCGGTCGCTATGACATGCACTGACCACCAGGGGGCAGATGTTCAATGCAGGAGCTGCCAAGCTGCAGTGACTTGGCAGTAGCAGTTCTCAGGTGATGCACCCCAAAACCAGAGATTCCTCGTGGAGCCGCGCGATTCTACCTTCGGCCATGGGTTATGTTGTTGCCGGGGCACTGTCGGCCCCGAATCTGGTTTACTGCACACTGCGTTTGTGTTCCACACCTGTACGACAGCAACTTTGCAGAGTGCCCTCTCCCACTCCAGGACCCCTCGGGAGATGTCAGAGAGCTGGTTTTGGCCCAATCCCCACAGGCCAGGCTAAGGGACCCCCACTTACTCCACAGACCACCCCAGGTGCTGCCGGCAAGGGAGGGACTGTGGGAGGTTGGCTCCAGGGCTTGTCTGGCCTGTCTCGCCCAGTCCTGCCCCACCTGCTACCTTCTAATTAATTTCCTTTCAATGTGCACGAATCCGTGTACCAGGGCACTAGTATATAAATAAATGTATATATATTGGAAAGGTTTTCATTTTACAAGTAGAGAACATGCTCAAAAGTTTGGAGACCACCATATTAAACACTGTTATGGTCAAAAGAAATGAGGTGCCCTACATGTCACCAAGACTTGGACACAAAATGCAGAATGTATGGTTCTGTGTAATACAATGACACCAACTAACATGTACTGTCTACTTACATATGCCAAGCACTGTGCTGAGCACTGCCCATACATCATCTCAGATAATCTTCAAAAAAACCCAGTGAGCTATTACCATTTCAGTGCCATTTTACAGATAAGGAAACTGAGGCTTAGAGCAGGACAAGGGTTGCCCATAGAAGTTATGTTTTATAGACTCCTGTGTTCTCCCAAATGGTGTTTCTTGGGAACTGAGTCAAAAACAAAGAGTTTCTACTCTCTGTCATGATCATTGAATTTACTGACCCTTGTAAAACACGCTTGGCCTGGTGAAGAAGAGAACCTCTCTAAACTAAAGCACAGGGTCTTCCCTGTGCACATTAACTCAATCAGCTAAAGCAGTCGTTTTCAATCCTCTCAATCTAGGGAGAGCATCACAGGACTTTTCTGGGGCTCTTTGTTTCCCCTATAGACCTCAAAAATTCAGACTGTGGCTAGGCATGCTTCCCAGCCTCAGTCTCCCCCCAAAGCAAATCATAAACCTTGTTCTCTTTTCTACCCTCAGGCCGGGGTATAGTTTTTAGCATCTGAAAGACTGTTCTAGAGCTAGTAAATACCCTATAAATAGTAATTTATCCACAAAGAACTAATTTGGGGCAATTATCAGGGGAACAAATTACATTTCCCTCTGAGGTTAATTTAATCACAATTTTTTTTTCCTCCCGGGTGGTTAGATTCATGCAATACATAAAGACTTTTAAATACTAGTAGTTCTAGATAAAATGTTAACTTTTATTTTGTGACATCTGAAAAAGGATTGGAAATACTCTTAAATTAATACAGAGAGAGAATTAGCATATGCCTTCTCCAGACAGATAAGAGGTAAAACAAAACGAAGGCATGCAAAAAAGAAAAAAGAAAAAAAGCAAAGGTTGTATTTCAGTGGGACCTTTATAGAGCATCCCTAATGATTTGTTTGCCTCTTATTACTGCTTTGCCAAAGCTCTTCTGTGCCTCCTTCTTGTAGCTCAGCCATCTGCTTGGTAGCAGGCCCTGAGCTCTGGACCATGGGCCCATCTCATTCTAGAGCTCTAGGGATCTTGAATGACCAGGGTGGGCATTTTTTTTACGTTAAAGTGGGGCTACCTTGCTCAGGCCAGTTTCCCAAACTACAGCTGCATCTTTGAACAACTTAGTGCATACGACCTGCTTTGTTTATTAGGACTAAAAATTAGACCATGCTCACGCTGCTGTGCAGTCTGGGAACTAAGCCAAATTTCAGGCAGGACCTCAGTGTTTATGACAATAACAAATGCACAATGGAAAAGTCCAGTTAACGAGGAAAGACACCCATAAAGAATTTCCCAAAGGGCTGAGGGGTTATAATAACACACTACAAATAGTCTAATCTGACACTAAGGTTCTACACAAATAACACCAGCTCTGGGGTAACATGAAATTTTCTCCTGACCCCCTGGGGATCCGATGGGAAGTGCAGCTCTGAGCCCCCACCCTCTGCAGAGTGCTGGGGCAACTGGGACCCCTGGCCAACTCATAAAGATGTCGCCCTAAAACATTCCTAGCTTTTCACGGTCTCCAGCCTCTTCTTATCCTGGGTTGGTAATAAATCTCAATTTAGACAAACCCATGCCACCTGGCTTTGTGTTTTTTGTTTATTGAGTGGTTTCTGTTTGGGAGTCGAGGTGTTGAGAGGGAAGAACCTAGGACTGGATGGGAAACACAGAAGGAAAATTCTCTACATGGAGGTAGGAAGAGAGAGGCTTCAACACATCGTCTATCATTAAAACACAATAAATATAATAATAATTTACAAATAAATTGAAGTGTCATTCTTTTATTTTTTGTGATCCCATGATACACAAAGGGTTTAATGAATTTTCACCAAATGTGGAGGTTTTACTTAGGATAAATCTTAAGTTAAAACAAAGACTACCCTAAATTTCCTTTGGGAAAGTGGCAATGGAGCTCCCTAATGGCATACACGAAAGTACGCAGTTGTCTTTTGTAAAAGCTGACACAGAGATTCAAGAAGCTCATATGAGTGCTGAGCAGAGCAAGGCTGCCATGATGTGAACAGAGAAAATGCACAGTGATTTCAAATGTGAGTCACAAAACTCACTAGAACAGATGCTCTAAGTTGCTGAACAGATTTGTAACCGAGCTGTTCTCACAGGAGCAATTGTAAGTACCAGGCTCCAGGGCAAATTGCAGTGGGCACTTATTTATTTAATAGCTAATGATCTACCCAAGCACCCCTGGGGCAGCCAACTATGAGTAACAGTGAGTGTACAAAGCTGCTTTGGAACAAAGCAGACCAGAGTCTTTCCCCTTTTTCCTAAATAAACACATGAATGAATGAGGGACTCCTGGCTGCAGCACCCACACCTCATCCCACCATCTCATCCCACTTCCTTCATATTCTTCTTCCCCAGTGCATTCCTCGTCCACATTCTTCCTCCTCATTCCCGTCATCAAAAGCAAGTTTCAAAAACAAAGTTCATCCAGACCCCTATGCAAGTGTGTTGGTTTCAGGGAGGAAGAAGCCAGAGAGGTTGGTGGGTTTGGAAGAACAGAATCACGAGGCATTTCATGAGATCAGAAGACTATGCTCTGTGCTTCCCACTGAGAATCACCAGTGGCACTACAGATAGGACTGGGGTTGAAGGGCCTAGAGAAGATGAAACCTAGGGGCCTTTTTGAGAAACTGGTGTTCTCCCAATAGTTATTGTTCATATCAAACCCATTTTAGATAGTCTCCCACAACAGTCCTTTCCAGTGAAATGACTTGCCTATAGCCTTGTAGAGAAAGTGACATCCAGAAAGTTTGAAAGCACTTGCGTAGACCACACCAGAGGCTTGGCCCCCAGCATGCCCTTGGGCTTCTAGGAAATTTTCTGATTCTAAACCTGAAGAAGTGGCCCCACTGGACTGTGAGCTCCTTGAAGGCAAATACCAATGAGTCTTGTCCACAACTATGTACCTCACCCCTGTGCCAGGTGCATGGCAATTCCTGAATAATTGTCGTTCTTAATAATTTAATGTGTAATAACACTTCTTAATTTTTAATAATAATTGTGGTTGTTAAGTAAATGCATGAATAAATGAACAAATAAGAAGTAGACTATAGCAATGACTCAGAAGCCCTCTACCAAAAATGTACACACCTATTATATGCCTGGCAATGTGCTACCCATGGAATAGGAGTGGAGGGGGATGCAGATGCATCACTTTTCAGGCCAACTCTTTGAGTCAAACACTGTCTCTGGCCTCTGGTCTCCATGATCATTCAAATACCCAAAGGAGAATAACACTTAATTTCTAACAGTTCAATGTGAGGAGGATTTCCTTGCTGATAGGAAAGATCTTGGAAACAGGAAAGCATCAGGCAACTGGGTAGACATGGGAAGTAAGATATGGTATGGCATAGTCCATTCATAAATAGCTTTAGTTGAAAGCACTTCACTTACCATTGGCATGGAATTGAGGAAGGAGCTTATCACAACCTATAGAACTCATAGCATTCTACACCCTCCACACCTTGAATTCAGACTGGATTTTGCATTTATGAAAACCCCACAGTTTCCCTGAAAATGCCATTGAAATATGCCAAGTTTCTGTTGCAAAATGGTAACTTAAAATACTTCCAACATGTCCTAATTAGACAGAAACTATTGTAAAGAAGAAGAGGAGGCAGAGAACAAGAGGAGGAAAACAAAGAAGGGGAAAGGGGAGGGTGAAAGGGAAAAAAAGAAGGAAGGAAAGGAGGAAGGGAGGGAAGAAAGGAGTTACATATGGAAAATGACAAATCAATCCTCAAATTTGAGATGCATAGATTAAGAAGAAAGACCCTCCCTGCAAATCTTATTTCAGGAAAGATTCAAGAACTTCTTGAGGACATTTTCAAAAAAAATCTAAGTCATATTCATCATTAAACAACAACAACCCCAGTTAATAAGTACTTGGGTAAATGCCAATTGTCCCAGGAGATCATTGAGTATTAGGAAAAAGTGAGGGCTTGGAGTCCTGAATCTGAAAGGCGACTCCACATTTTACCAACTAAGTGACTTTGAGAGGGAAAATCTCTTAGTCCCGCCAATCCTCAGTTGCCCCATCTGTAAAATGTGACTGATAATATCTACCAAGCAGACTTGCGAAGATCAGGTGAGATAAGGCATAAAAAGCACTAACACTGTACTTGATCATTAAATACCTTTTTCCTCCTCACCTGTTTGCTTTTGCCAAAATCTTTAGGGCACTCCTAACTAAGGTAAGAATAGTGGATGGATCCAGTGTTTATGAAATTCAAATGTTTCATTCACAAACATTTGTACATGAATCATTTGGGGAGGTTGTTCAAATGCAGATTATGACTTAGTAGTTTTGTGATGGGTCCTGAGATTCTGCCTCTCTAACGAGCTCTGGAGGAGGCCAATGATGCTGATCTAAGTCCTGTGGACCAACTTCAAGAAGCAAATGGCCTCTGAGAGTTTAGATAAGCTTAAAAGAGAGGTTTCATGTATATTTTTAAAAGCTATGTAAATAATTCAATTAAATTAGTACAAATCCAACTTCAAGAAGCAAATGGCCTCTGAGAGTTTAGAGAAGCTTAAAAGAGAGGTTTCATGTATATTTTAAAAGGCTATGTAAATAATTCAATTAAATTAGTACAAATCAAAAAAAAAAGTCCCATTTGTCTCCTATAGATGATGAGTCTTTGGAGATATTTGATTTCACCACTAGACCATGGACCTGCATCAGTGTCACAGGTGAAATACTGAAATGCCTGACACTAAGACTTAGACCACAAAAACAAAGTATCCTGGACTCAGCTGAACATATTTTTCTAGATTTCTTCTCCTTCAATCCTTAGAAAAGTACATTGGATAAAAAGAAATATCATGCATTTTCAGTTTAAGCTCTGGCTAATAAAAAGACCAGATCAAGCATTAAGTGGGAAAACAAAGAACCATGGAGGAAATTCAACAGGTATGTGGAGGCAAGGGGGAGCATAACACAATGAAAAAAAGAAATGGGGGTGGGGAGGAGAGAAACCCTTTCTTTTAAATGATAAAATGAAAAATACTGAATATTTTCCCAGTCGATGCATATAAGACCTGTATGGTTTCAGCATTTTATTTATAATTATTTGTTCATAAAACATAAATTCAGAACTATTTCCTAGTATCAAAATACTTTCAGTATTGATTTTTAATGATTACATATATAAATTTATATTTGATTTATATAAAATCCAACTGCCTTTGATACTCAATACATTCAATTTCAGTATATCCCAGAAGTACTTTTGAGTGAGTTCATAATTTTATTCAGTCAGTTTAGGTTTATATGGGCTTAAGGTGACTGGCACTTGGCTTTTTGCATAACCGAACGGTTCCCCAAATCCAGACAGGGATTCAAGTGCAGTGGGAAAAAATTTCTAGGTTTCCAAATCTAGTTAGATCATTTTTATACTATATACATCCACATGGTAGTTTACCACTCATATTTTTCAAAGATATTTATTGCCATTAAAAATATATATTTATTGGGGTGAGAGTAGCCAGGTAGGGGTCAATGAGGGAAAAAAGGAGACATATGTAATATTTTAAACAACAACAATATATATACTAGTATATCCAATTGAACAAATTTAAGAAAAGAATTCATCTCTTTTTAGAAAATTGTCCTTCAAATTCAAATATAGTAAAAATGTTAATTACAAGTTTAACATCACTCATTTTCCTACATAATATTACGAATTCTTATACTGTCATTTCATTTATGCATATAAAATAATATCAAAATCCCAAGGGGATAGCAAATTTCTGAGGAGGTGAAGATCTGTCTCTATGCTTTTTTAAGTCTCTAAAAGCATTTAACAAAGTGATAAACACTAATTATTCAATATAAGAAAGAGAAACCCATTTGGAAAAAAAATACAAAATAATACATAGTGGAAAAGCAATTCTACTTATCAGAACAGAATATGAGCTGATATAATTGTTAGTTAAACACAAACCAGTAATTTCTAGTACATACCTAGAGAAGTACTTTAGCCAAAGAAAAATAGGCACTAGAAATAAATATAAATCTTTCACATTTTATAGCACCATATCTACATGCAGTTTATTAACTTTATCAGAGAGTAAAGGAGAAGAAAAAAATCAAACACTCCTTTAGCTTATTTTCTCACCTAGAAAAGTCTGAACAATGCTTCCTCTGCAAAACATCATGAAGTTCAGTCCATTTGTGCTTCTAACCTCAAAAATGTCTTGCTTAGAACAATGGCATTTTTGTGGCATTTGGTCTACAAGAGTGTTTAAAATATCGCAACATGGGACTAAGTGGTTTACAAAAATCATAGAAACATGACTTGGAAAGGAATCTTCAAAGTTCAATTATTCATTCTACCCTTCTGCTTCCATAGAGAAGTTGTCTAAACGAGTTCTGTGATACATTAATTTTTTTAAAAGGCTTATTAGGATAGAGAGATATAATATAACATATTTAAACAAAAAAATTGGGTTGGCAGCAAGAAGTTAATTATAGAAATTGGAAAGTATAATAGTTAAATCAATAGGACGTAATGATTAATGGCCCAATGGCAACTTGTAGGGAAGTATCTAGTGATGAGGCATATGGCTCTGCCTTTGACTATGTTGTACACAATATTTTCTTTAATAACTTACATCAGTGATTATTAATCCTGATTGCTTGCTAAAATCACCTGGGGAGCTTAAAAATGCCTGAACTCCAACCCCAGAGCTTCTGGTTCAATTGACCCATTGGATCATATATCAATGAAGATGCAGACAACATGCTCATTAAGTCCACATGTGACACAATAATAAAAAGAAGATTTAATGACAGAATAAGTGCCTGTTCTGTGCCAAGTTCTATGACAAGTAAGATACAGATAAAAATAAGATTTAATGTGAGATTAATAGGAATCAAAAAATGAGCAAATTGCTAGTGCCATTTTAGGCTGCATTAATAATTCTACTTCAAGCTGGTCACATGACTTCCAAAATATTGTTTGACTTTGGAGCAACCCATGTTAAGAGGTTATGGAAAAGCTGAAGCTCTTTGAAAAGAAAGAGATTTTCAGGTGATTGTCCTGGAGTTAGTCTACTCCAATGATGGCGAACCTATGACACGCGTGTCAGAGGTGACACGTGAACTCATTTTTTTGGTTGATTTTTCTCTGTTAAATGGCATTTAAATATATAAAATAAATATCAAAAATATAAATCTTTGTTTTACTATGGTTGCAAATATCAAAAAAAATTCTATATGTGACACGGCACCAGAGTTAAGTTAGGGTTTTTCAAAATGCTGACACACCAAGCTCAAAAGGTTCGCCATCACTGGTCTACTCAGTGAACCCAAGTTTGATATTTTAAATACAAATTATCAACAAAAACAAAAAGGTCACATAAAACAGGAGACATTTTGGCTCTACTTTGGCCTCAGAAGAAATGCTACATTAACAGATAATAAAGCAAGAGAAGATTAATGTGGCTCAATTGATAGAAAAACTGTTTAAAATCAAAACTATCCAAAGATGGAAAAGGTCGTTTGGGGAGGCAGTGGTTTCCCCCCCCCCCCGCCCCCCTCTAGTGGAATATACACAGACTAGAGAGGTAGTTGGTGAGAATTCTATAGAGAGAAGTGGATGGGAAAGCTTTAGAGCAAGCACGTCAAACTCTCGGCCCACAATGAATATTTTTGCAGCCCAGCCACATCATTAGTCTTGGACTGACTTGTTTGCTGTACGCAACAGGAAATATTTCGCTTTTAGAGAACAAGAAAAATAGGTTTATTTGCATTATGCTTATTAATTTGTGCAGTTATTCAGTGTCTGGTAAGTTCATGTTCAAGAAACATTAATTTTGAAAAAACATTAATTTTTATTAAAATGTTCTATTATTTTATGTTAACGATTACTCATTTATTTCAGTCCTTTGTATTCAGCATGTCTCCATCAAAATAAACCCATGTTTCTATGAAAATTGAAGCTTTTTTTTTGCAGCCCACAGAAACTTAAACCTTGTTTATTTGGCCCGTGTTAGCCTTTGAGTTTGACATGCTTGCTTTAGAGGATAATTCCACACTGAGAGTCCATCATGAACTGAGGCTAACTTAACAGTACCAGAGAAGGCAGTCAAGTCTTCTACAAAACAACTCTTCTTCCCAGCACTTTTGGAATATTGGTGCAGAATGGTGTCACCATATGCAATACAGTCTACTTTGCACCTGCACAGCCACAGCTCTAAAAGCTTGCAAGCAAGGAGCAGGCATGAAACGCAGGGCAATGAAGGCTGCTAGAGAAGGCAAGACAAGGGTATCAGCTGTAGATATAGGTCACTGATCTGGATGTAAGAATCTGATTGTTGTCCTTTGCTTAATATTTCAGACTAGTTCTTCCCTGTTCAAGCCAGAACATTCTTACAAGATGTACACACATTCTTACAACGACAACCTTACCTACCTGCACACATACTGTATATACATTTATAGATGTGGCCCCTAATCAACTCCTAGAGTCATTTATAAAGTGTTTTCAAATTTAAATTCAATGCCTAAATAACTTGCTTTTGTAAGGAACTGCATAGAGAGGCAGATATAAAATACAACAGTAATCTGAGGACTGGTTTTGTAATGGTGCACATGTTGAGGCTACATTTTTTAACACGAATGATCTGATTAATCTTTCAAGTACAAAATGCCAAATATGATAGTTACCATCTTTTAATAATATGATTCACAGAACCTAACTATTTGGTCCAGTAAAGAAAATTACAAAACGAGATTAAAAACCACTTTGAGACCGTTGGGGTTGGTGGTTTTTCTGTCAACTCTCAACTGTTACTGAACTTGCCCAACTTTATCCACATGGTTGATTTATGGATTACGCTCATAATCCATTTGCCAACCAAGAAACTTGCATTTGTCATTCTCTCTTCACAGAGGAAGTTACTTTCCTTCCTGCTCTATCTTTTCATTCTCAGTCTTAGTATAAATCTATTTCACTATAGCTAGGCTATAACACAGCTCCAAAATTCTAACATCAAAATTAGCTTATTAACTCTTCTAATTCCAATTATATATTGCTTGTAAACTTTTCAACTTCATATCATTGCAATGAAGAAAGTACAAGTAAAATAAATAAGCCAAATCTGTGTGGATTTACTTGAAATTTACTTCACAAAGCAGATGAAATGAAACCAATTATGGGGATACTGAAATATCACAAGCCTGGAACAGGTAAATAAGAAACACTTAAGAGGTTTAGTTTAGCTGGGTTTTTTAACTATCTTTCTTTTTAATTTATTTCCATTTTATTTGATGTTTATGAATATTAAAAAAGTCAAATGATTCTTACACCAATTATTTCAAATGAAACCATGCAAAGAAATGCAAGTATATACAACAATCAGCCCCTTTCTGTTTTGATGCTTTATACAACTGTGTGATCAACACTGGAAAACTAAATGGCATGAATCTGGTTGGAAAATGTTCCGGCTTACCAAGAAAAAAAAAGCCCAACAACATGCAGGATAGTTGCTGCTTTGTGTCTGCAAGTCCATTTTCAAACTTGTAATTTTATTCAGGAGGCACATGGGACTGAAAATTGTAGCTGTCCAATTTTATCCAACTAACCCCCAGAAAGCACAAATGACATTCCCAACCCTCTCTGGAGGGTTGAGATAGTAGACAGGTGTTATTATCTGTAGTAGACCCATCTGTTTTGCCTAAAAATGTAGGCTTTTTCTCGGAACAAAAATAAATCCTTAGGGCCCTTCCTCTAATTTTGCTAGATGGCGTTCTAGAAGAATAGTGAAGAACCCCTCGTTTGAGATTTAAAGTGTGACAATGATAAATATCCCATTGCATTATACAAATTTCTGCTAATTGCATAGACTAAAGACAGTTGTTTGCTAAATGGCACTGAAGAAAACCTGACTCAAGTGGCACTACTTTGTCCAAATGTTTCTGACCAAAGAAAATTATACAATAATATTTATTGGCTCACTTTTAAGATATGGCTGACATGAATACTGTACATATTTTATCAGTCAAATACATAGTCTAAGAGTTTATAAAATAAGTTCATGCATTGTTAACTCTCAGAATGTCATGTACAAGATACACGCACACGCGCGCACACACACACACACACCAAGCACTGTGACTGCATTTCAGGTGGCTACAGTCCTATATACAAAAACAATCGTTTCTCGGCTGTGGTATGTAATTTAAAGAAACTTCCAAGATTACGGAGGACAGTAATCTTAATCCAGTGAGGACTGATAGAAAGTGTCAATCTGTGGGATTTCAAATGTTCTCTTAAAAAAAAAAAAAAAACACCTAGAATACATAACCTCTATACAAAGAAAAATATAAAAATTCTGGGTGATTGTGTTTGATCACACCATATAATTTAGAATGAAGTGTCATTGGTTAAATTACTAATTCCTTTGACAGCATTAATTTGTGAACTAACATTTATATCTAGTCCAGCTGCATCTATGGCCCAAGATCTCAGTTTTTAAAGTGGCACCAATTTTCCTCACTCTAAAAATAGAGTGTAACAGCACTCTATTTTTAGCAGCAATTATATTTTTAAAGGTTAACAATTTAGAGAACAAATGTATAACTATATTTATTTTCTACTTTATACTCACCAGTTACAATATTAACAAAAAGCTAATAGCTACATACAGACTAACCTTGCCCTCATTCCCCACCCCCACATCTTACTCAAAGGTTTTCACTCCCACCTCATATCTGGCCTGTTTGAGGGAAGTACAGGCGTTTCAGACAAGATGCCTATGTATTCTAGAGAGGATTCTTGATTTTAATATGTATAAAAATAGTGTAAGACAAAATAATTCTTAGTTCTGGTGTGTTCCAGTGCCCCAAAAGTTAGTTATATGATAAACAGTACCTATTGACAACCTATAAACGATGAGACATTCTAAAGATGTCCTAACAACCTATGAAACAGCTGCTCGGCTAAAAGGCCTCTTTAACTGTGAAGCAGTCATCACTGACGGGCATTTGAGGTTAGACTCCAATTCTAGGTGCGGTTATTGGTAACCAGCAAGTTTAACTGAAGAGGTATCGCCAAATTCAAAAACTGAAAATGTATTTTAAAAAAGCTATTTACTTTGAGTGAAATTAGGTTCTCAGGTATTCTGTATAAAAAGAGATTATGGATAAAGGGAATCAACAACTGGCCGTGCTAACTCTAATTCCGTGAATCCAGATTTCGTAAGAGGAGGGATTTGCTACACGTGTTTTGCTTACAATACCTCCCTAAACATTGCCAACTCTATAGAGTTAAAATGTTGTATGAAAGGGCTATTGAGGAGTAGGGGGGTTATGCTAGTGACATCATACCAGCTGTGAAAATTGAGACAAATAAGTTGACAAATTCCTGAAAATAGCAAATTAGGTCCTTTGTCAAAATAGTTATTGGACCATACAGAAATACTCCAAATATGGAACTTATGAATTAAAATTGTGATCCTACGAAACTAGTTTTCAGATGGCTGGATTTCTTTAATACCAAGGATTATGTTTGTAAATTCCCACAACAGAAGGATTTGTTGAATATGATAAAGCTGTGAATGAGATAACAATTTAGAGGGGGTAAAACACGGGATTTTTTTTTTAACTATCTGAATGCGCCACTTTAGAACGTTTAGGAATAGGAATTCAGAAACTAAAACAAAAGATTAAAACAGATCAAACAAATTAAGAAAACAAGGAATCGGGCAACCGCTTAGCCAAAGGATAACACTCTTTAAATAAATCAAATGTCAAAAAGATAAAATGTTTATACTTTTAAACTCTTGAATTTAGAATGAAAATGAATTTGAGAGATGTCCAAAAATTATCTTCTCTCCTACAAGTAAATTATTTACGAAAAGAGAAATAAAAACTTCTGTCATATAGAACGTAGAATAATTTTCACATAACAGCACGCAAAACACAAGGCATTTTCAATGTTTGCTAAAAAGCCACCGTTACTATGGTAATGCCCCAACACACACACACACACAAAGCAACAACCGACGACCAGAAACCCACAACTAATGCAAGTTACTGGCACTTTCCACAACTAATTCCAACTTGTCACGCTGCATGTCGTCATCTGAGCTCTTCAGTTTTTGCGTAAATCGCTTGGTTATCAGGCCTCTTGGTGAGGATCCGCAGCCTGTTGGCAGTGCAACTACGCAGCTCGCAGCTCGTAAAGAAAAGAAAGAGAAACCCGGAGTTCCCATCAGGCTGGGGACTAAAGCAGGACTGGGACGTGTCCCCGCATGTGGATATCCCAAGAGTCTCCCACAGAAAATATTTACTTTTACCTTCCCATGGTCGCTATGTACTTGGATAGGCAAAATATTCGAGATGAGAGGTTCAAAATGCTTCATTTCCCTGGGCCGGAAAGCTTTTATACTATTTCTCTCCTTTTTATTACATATTCTTAATTGGGTGGACTCTACCCTACTTACTCTCTTCTTCCTTGCATTTTTTCCTGCCCTCTGACTTCCAAATCCCAACTTTTTAAAGAAAAATTAAAACTGCTTTCTTTAGTTTAGAGGTTCTTCAGTTGCTTCCTGCTGACTTAAAGGTGTTTTTCCTTAGTTCTTAACCTCATGGGCACCAAGCGTCAGATACAGGGCTACCCAGGCCTGTTTCCTGAGAGGCTCCTTCCCCTAGGCGCTCATCCCACTGGCTTCTCTGTTCTCGATCCTTGCTGCTCTCTGCTCATTTCTTGGGCTCCTTCCCCCCAGGTCTTTAACTAACTGAGAGCTTCCACCCCAATACCCCACCATTCAGTCATCACTGCTTAACAAATTCTACTTTTCTCCCACCTTTAAGAACTTCCTTCCAGATATCTCTAATCTGCAGCTCTAACTTCACCCATGTTACATTCCATATTTACCTAGGCATTTCCATTTGAATATCTATTTCATGTGGAGGGCAATAAAATCCTTTTTCACTTTGTGACTCCTCAGCTCCTGAAAAGGTATTACCTCATATTTAAGCTCTTTTTTAACATATGATAATCTGAACCATAATTTCCTATGACACACACCTCACCACCAATTAGGTTCTAGACTCCAGGACTTTGCGGTCTCTCCTTCCTAACTTTAGCGGTAAATAGGAAAACAAGGCTGGAATCATTTCCCATTTCCTCTGGCAACGCTTCCTCTAGCACTTGCACTCACCTGGAGCCTTCATTTCCCTAACACAATTAGGATTTAGCATTGCCTTTTCATGGTTACCTACGGTCAAGTTCTTTCTCATGTGCTGGTTGCTCCTTGAAAGTAGAGAACAGAATGTATATCCCTTCTCTTAATAACCCCAGTAGCTCAACGCATTGCCAGTCTAAGCAGATAGGGCCTGCTAACATGTGAAGGGACCAATACTCTGCCACCCTGAATATGCTTTTGGGGATATTGATTTTAAGTTTTTGTTTAGAAACAAAGGACTCAAAAAAGAACCTTGGATCCTTCCTCCTTCCTTGCCTAAGATTCAGACAGAGAAATCTGCTTTAGGAAGGAGATGTTGGGATGCTGCCTGAGCCTGATCTGAATTAAGTATGGTAAACAAGCGGGATTTAGGCAGGGGGGTGTCTGTGAGCTAGATACTCCCTGTGTCCCACTGTTTCTGAGTTGCCTTGCAAGGATTTTCCTGTTATGTGTGTTCAAATAGCCCGTTCTCACTTCTGAAATATAATATCCCCTTTGTCCCCCTCTGTCCTTTATCCAAAATGTCTTAGATACCCAATGTTGTTTCCTCACTATCTTTGGAATTTTCATGGAATGATCACGTCTATGTGAATTCCCCATATGCATGTATTAAACTTGTTCTCCTGTTAATCTGTCTCTCTTAGTTTGGTTATTGGCCCCACCAGCAGAAGTTAGGAGGTAGCAAGAAAAGTATCCATGTATTTTTAGCCCCCACACATGCACTTTAGGACCCACCTCGTTTCCTCATGTATTTTTATTCCCTTGAGCTTTATCTTCTTTTTGTACATTGCCTCAAAAACCACTTTGGAAAGTAAGTCAACAAACACACACATTGCTAGGCATACAGTAGGCACATGGTGAATATATCATTTTTAAAAAATCATTTTTAGTTCTATAAAAAAAACTTCTTTTTGTACATTGCCTCAAAAACCACTTTGGAAATTAAGTCAACAAACACACACATTGCTAGACATACAGTAGGCACATGGTGAATATATCATTTTTTTTTAAATCAAGGACAACCAATCATTAATTCATGCACACACACAGGAACATACAGTTTTACTGTTATGCCACTCTGGTCCTAGAGAAACACATTATCATAACGTGAGCCTAAAGAGGTCCAATCCAAGCTCACAGACCCGGAATGATGGTGGATCACATTTCTCTACTCCACTCTTAACCACTTATTCTGAGTCAAGAGAAAATAAAAGTGATTGTTGAAACATACGAAGTCCCATTTAAATAAACGGGAGGGAAATGTAGAAGAGAGTCTTGGTGATGTCACTGTCACACTATCTGCTGAGTCAGCTATGTTGTCTCACTGGGTGAACACTCTTTGAAAAACTCAATAGTCATTGCTCTATCGATCACAAAGGTCTTGAGAGCAGCTACAGGTTCCATCCAATAATCAGAATATCAACAAGGCATTCTAAGATACTAGGAATAAATTAAAGTGTTGGGATCTCAATTTTTGGATGGAAAGCTATTTGGTTAAATTGTCACCAACTCACATAAACCTGTGTACTTCCTGGGTAGGATCAATAATTAAGCTCAAGGGAAAAAAGAAAATCTTTAGAAAGTTCACATCTCCCTTTGTGCATGAAATACACTCAGATAAAAGTTATTAAATGTTCAGCTTTACTGAAGTTTCTGAGTTTGAGGCTGGATAACTTTCTTATCACTCAAATGAGTTCATCTCCCTTCTCAACTTCTATTAAGAATTTGAATGAGAGTAGAAGTGTGCCTGTGCCTATGTGAGAAAGAGAGAACAAGAACTAGTGGAAACCAATGATTTCTAACACCATTTCTTTCTTTTTAAATGAAGTCAGAAAACAGCTCTAATTAATCTAATACATTTTCAGACTATTTTCTTTTACATCAACACATTTTAATACAGCTACAACTGTTTTCACGACTACCATTCACTTTGAACTCCTTTTAATAGGGATAATGAGTCTGGCTGCTTGGCCCACTCTAACATTTTTAACATTAACATATTTTAATACAATACTGTTTTCATTACTTCCATTATTCATTCCTATTATTAACCAAGAAACCTTTGAACTCCTTTCTAATGAGGATAATAATTCTACCGCTTGGCTTCCTCTCCCTCCACTCTCCAAGCCCACTTTGTTTTACACATCTTGGCAGTCTGAAGTCCCTCTTGTAATTTTATGTTTTCTACCTTCTAGTTTTCACAATATCACGTCTAACTCGCCAATTAATTTCACTTAGAATCATTAACCTTGTCTTTTGTTTATGTTCTGTACGCTTTGTTTTTTGAAAGCACTTTTAATAGTTTTTTAGCCTGTGCTATGTCCTATAATGTACTTTGAAACTTTAGGCTTTTTGTTAAATTAAGGTCCTCTAGGTACTGAAACATCATACTTCGGCCTTCAAAGAGAAAAGTTTTCTTGGCCAGGCTTAGTGCTTGTGGAAATCACACCATTCATCTGAGCTTTGTGTAAATTTTTCTCCCAAGTTCTCATCTACAAATGCTAAGGATAAGATTTAAGGTCATTCTTAGCCTCACATTTGTAACATTTTATATCACTTTTATCGGCCTTTGCCTCCAGAGTTTAAAAACTTCACCAGTAGGTATGTGAGGGAAGGAGCAGAGATTTGGGAGAATTTGGGTTTGTTTATTGTTGTTATTGTTTCATTGTTTTTCAGATTGGTCAAAAGAACAGCCTGGTACCATGGGGGAAAAAACCTTTGGAATCTGGTCACTATGAATTAGCATTGCCACCTCTTAGCTATGTGACCTCAGTTACTAAGTGAAGCCCCATTTCATCTCTCTGTTTGGTGGAAGATTAGCAATATGTGCAAAACACCTGGTACACAGCTAGACTCACAAATGATTGAATGGGAGCCATTATTTGGCTGTGCGACTTTAAGCAAGCCACTTAAATGAGATCTCTGTGCCTCAATGTTTTCATACATAAAAGTGAGATATTTATTTCATACATAAAAGTGAAATACTTCATAGAGTTGTGAGATTAAATAAGCTTAATATAGTAGAGTGCTTAGAACCATGCCTTTCGTATGGTAATCACTATATATGTGTAAGCTATTCTTATCATCATCATCATCATTGCTAAGTTTATTGTTATTATTATCACTGTTAACATGTACTTAGAACATCAGGAAAATCTTCTCATCAGATGCTTTGCACGGAGTAAATAATCAATAAGTATCTCATTGAATTATTATCACTTCCATATACAGTAGCTTATTTACTGGGGCAAGGAGGTGAAATAGCTACTACCACAATCATCAATAATCTCCTTGCTTTCGGTACATTTGTTTCTCTATTCTTGCATCATCTGCATAATTTATCAGCAACTTTCATATCTTTAATATCACAGATTTGCTAATTTGGGGCATGTTACCTGCTGCCAAAAGTTTACAACTTTAGCCAATTTCTCAGTATCTTCCTAACATTCTTATCACTGGTATCTTACTTTAGCCAGTGCTTTACAGGGAATCTAAGATTTATTATGAGTATTTACTCACAGCCATGTTAGGATTAAGAGAAAAATTCATATAAAATCTTTAACAGGACCTGGTACATAGTAAGTATCTAATATATTAGTTAGTCTTACTATTATCAAATATTTTATATAAGTTATCTCACTTAATCCTTCAGTAAATAATCCTATGAGGAAAATTCCACATTTCAAGAAATAACTCTGATGCTCAGAGAAATAGACAAGTCAAGATCACAAGTTAGGAAATAAGAAAGAGAGAAAGGATTTAAACTATGGTCTATCTTATCCCAAAACACTCTTTCCACTACACTTGAGGGGCCTTTATCATTTCTCCTTTCATCTTTGTCATAATAAGTCTCAGTTTATTCCCATTTCCTTTTAAGCCTTTAGGTAGGAATACTACTTCTTCAATTATTACGGGCATTCTCCCTGGGATATATTAGGGTCTCTTCAAATCCATTTCCATTTGGGGTAATAACTGTTAAAGAGAAGCAAAAGGCCCTGGATTCTTCCTCTCTTAAAATGATATTTAAAAGCCTTACAATCAGATAGATACAGCTTCAAATCCATATCTACATGGACTGGCTCAAAGGGTCATTGTGTGTTATTCTACTTCAATCCTACAATAACTAGGTGAAATAAGTATTTTATTATCCCAAATTTGAGACTGAGAGAGGCCCCACAACTCATGTATGACCCACTATGCTGTTGGGAGTTCCCAAATCAAGAAACCTCCAACTGATTCTAGTGGGGACCCATGCTCATTCTAGGAGGACCTGGTTCATCCCCTCTGAGCCATTGTCGTGGTCATTAGACCTACCCCTCTCGATACTGCAGGTCCCCTTTCTCAGCTCATGTTGTCATTCTTGGTTTTGCTGGCCCATTATGGGTTTTCTTCTTTCCTTGGTATATATTAACTCAGTGACTGAACTGCCATGTTTAATTGGATGCAGCTGCAGAATATAGTTCTATTGTCTTTTTATTAAATTTATTGGAGTGACAAAATTACACAGGCTTCAGGTATACAATTCCATAACACATCATCTGTACATTGTATTGTGTGTTCACCACCCAAGTTAACTGTTCTACTGTCTTGTTGTTAGGAAACCCAATAGAAAACACAGCCATAGCCACACATCTGTGTGCTTTTGTTCAGTACCATGCAAGCTCAAAATAAAACGATCTTGTCTCTGTATCATTGGCATGTTATTACTTTTAAAAGAAAGAAAGATCTGAAGCAAGCACAGAAAATTACTAACATCTCTTCAACCTGGTGGTGGGCATACAGGTGTCATATTATTTCTTGTACTTTTCAGTACATTTGAAATATTCATAAATTAAGTACAAAGAACTATAACTACAGAAGACTATACCATCTTACAAATAAAATGTGACTTCCCTTATAGAGTTTCTACTTACAGAATGAAAACACTTGTTATATGTTGGAAAACAAGTAAATGCAGCTAAGCACTTAAATGCATAGTTATCCCATAGCAGATTACTTATTTCTGTTTTTTCCCAAGGTCTTAAAATATACACATGTCTACACCTCTGATTTAGGGTTTGATGGTCAAGACTTTCAAGGATCAATATCTATGTTTGAGGACTGGCTATAGAATGGACAGAAAGGCAGGGGGCCAATTCTGGTGATGGCCAGAAGGGCTAAAGGACTAGATGTCACACAGCGAAACATTAATCACCATGAAAAATTATAATCCCTCCCTCTCTCGGGCTAAGAAGCATGTTCATCTTCCTCCTGAGAGTGATTCCTTCTCTCAAAGGCAGACTTACTTTAACCAAGTTTGCAAGATGGATGAATAAAATCAGAATGCCAATATATGACTTTACAGAGAGAAACTGTCACAGAGACAGTGGACTGACCCCCTATAAGGAAGTTTACATTGAAAATTAAGTTATAATCACAGTTTATGTGATTAGCACAGCATGAGAAAAGAGAAGTTATTAGCTACCTCTGTTGAAATTTAATAGTATTAAGCTGCACTAACCAAATGCATCCATCCCCATATATGGGAAAGACCTACCAATAGAATGCTCAGAGAAATCAACAAATCAAATGCTAAATAAACAAAACAAATACTAAAAATAATCCATTGGCCAAATTTCTCTCCACTCTGGCTAGTGCCTGGATGGACACTGCCACAATTTTCCCTTTGACACTCACATTTCTATGCCTTAATATCCATCAACCTCTGCTTTGAATTGAGGCTTTCTTCCTTATGTGCTGGTATTCAGTTGGATAGGCCACATGTCACCTACAGAATCAATTCTACCAATTATCTTTTTTAGAGCTAATAAAAGACTCCAGGTGGCAATTTAGACTGAGTCATAGAAAGAGGAAGAGATCTTTATGAAGGCCCATGATATAATTCATGAAGTTGTTCACCAATGTATCCCAAGTTTCTAGAACAGTGCCAGATAGTTAGTAGATACTCACTACATATTTATGTAGATGAAGAAAACCCTTAACTATTTTTAAAAAATAGTTAAGTTCAAACTTAAAGAACACATTTTAACTAGTCATTTTCTCATCACTCACTTAGTAAATATAATCATTCAGGATCTGGGAACTTTCTCCTACATACAGCCTGAGTTGCTTAGAGAAAATCCTCCAAATGCCATTCATCACCCATCAGCCACTACCACCACTTCTATCAATAAGTACTACCATAGAGACCCATTTTCATATTATTTCCTGTGTATTCTAGTGCCCAAATGGGCACCAAAGTGGACTAAGCGTGGGGGAAAGATATTTCATCTTCTACCCATAATCATAAAAAAACAACCACTCAGTGCAAAATAGAAATACATGTATAAATATTACTAAGTTCTGTATTTATGGAAACACTAGAGGCTCAGTGTATGAAATTCATGCACAGGTAGGGTTCCTAGGCTGCCGGCGCTGCCAGCTGGGGCCTTCCTTCAGTCCGTGCCGCCCCCCTGGTGGTCAACACATGTCATAGTGAGCAATCAACTCCCAGTCAGTGGAACTCCGGAGGGGACATTTTGCATATTAGGCTTTTATGTATATGTAGATATGACACCTTGCTATTAAAATGGGCTAACAAAGAAAGTTTCTAGTGAAGTCATAAAGTTCTAGAAGGCATCAATTCTACTGCCCTTAAGGTAAGACCTACCCAGCATGAGTGTACTATGAGTATTTTACTCACTGCGTACTGGAACTTTTCATTGTATTCACGGTCATTAGCTTTTACTATCCGCTCCACTTCTAAAGAGAAAGAGAAATCAGGTATGAAATTAAATTTTCAACCCAAAGAAACATATAACTCATTAAACTAACATCTCTTAGGTAACTTTGATTTTCAAGGTTACAATAATTATTTCCGTTTGAAATTTGAAGGGCATTGATTTTTTTCCCAGCCTAAATGTTGGAACACGTACTGGAAAGTCCAAAAATGGAAAGTTGAAATGTTTCTCATTGTCTTTCTGATGCCAGCCATAAAGCAAAACATTACGTGTCTCCAATTTCTACACACTTCAGCTACACAAAGACCCTTTCTCTTAACTTCAAGTAGTTCCTAAAGGAGAAGGAGTTGCTGAAAATCAAATGCCACTCTGAGAAGGATTTTTTTTTTCTTTTGCTACAAAGTCATAAAATATAACATAGCCAAACAAAACCATCCTGAAGCGGCCAGTGAAGTTGCTGACCTTATGGTCATGGAGCCAAAGGTGATATTTTTAAACCACCGAGGCTATTGAGGGGAACTCCACATCATCTGAAGACTGAGACCTGCCCTCAACTGGAGGTAGCCAAAAATAAAACCTTTTCTGAAAGCAAATGCAGAGTTCTGGCTCAAGATGGTGACATAGGAAGATCGCGTACTCGCCTTCTCCCATGGACACACGGAATCTACAGCTAGAAAACATTTCCTCTGGGGGAAAAAAACTAAAAACTGGAAGAGCAACCCCTTTACATCAGGCAAACCAGAGGGAAACCACATCAAAGCTGGTATGAGAGGCTGAGACACAATCTTACCATACACCCCACACCAACCCACAACCAGAAGGAAACTCAAAACTGGAGCTTCTCCTTGAGGAGCAAAGGGTTCGAACCCCACATTAGGGCCCCTCAACTTTTAAGACTGGCCCCTGGGAGACAAGCCCAAAAAACATCTGGCTTTGAAGACCAGTGGGGCTCACACCCATGAGAGGAGGGTATTGTAGTGAATTGAGGACTGGCTCTTAAAGGGCTCACATAGACTCACCCATCCCAGGACCCAGATGATGTGAAAAGACTCACTTGCTGGTTTAAAGCACTGGCCTGAGGAGAGCTGCCTGCTGGGATACTCCCCAGGAGGGAGGCTGGCAGGCCCATCTTCCTGTTCCACCTCTGCCTTACTCAAGTCAGCAGGTGCCATCTTTGTTTTTTCCCTTTTTTCTTTTCCTTTTCCTCCTTTTTTCTGTTTTCTTTTCTTCTTTTTTTCTCTTTTCCTTTTCTTTCCTTTTTTTGTTTTCAATCTTCCTCTGCCTCACTCCAACCAGTGGCACTAACCTCTGCCACACACCAGAACACCAGTATCTCCTGGAGGGGAGCTTCTACACATGTCTGGTGCCCTGCTTTTTATGCCTTGTGACTTGGTTTCTGCAGCTGCCACCCAGGGGATGCCCCTTGATCACCTGGCTCTGGAGGCCAGGGGAGCTTTCGCTCCTGGGTCCCATGGGGCTGTACCAATCAGAAATTCCGTTCCTAGCAGACTACCACCCTCAGGGCACTGAACAGATGGAAAACTGAAACACACCTCCAGCCTTTCTGATAAAGAAACCTATTTGCTTTCCATAGCTTTGGCCTGAGGGGCAAGCTCCTGGTTTGGCTCACTCACAGGGGCCTATGGAGGGGTTGTCATGAAATGAAGGCTCATGAACGCAATCTTAGCACTCCTCTCTGCCTCATGCCACATCACCTGTATCTTCCAGAAAAGACCTTCTATATTATTCTCTGGTGCCCTGATTTTTGTGGCTACTACCAGGGGACACTTCTACATCCCGTAAAAGCAAATGCAAACACAGGTACAAATAACAAAATAAAAGGAAAACAAACCCAAAGATTATGATAGTGCAGAAATTAAAATTTGTAGAGGGCAGGAAAAGATAGTGCCCCCGAAACAACAGCAGAGCATATTTTTGTGGTAAGGGTAGCAAGTTCTTGCTCCATGTTTACTGGGTCCAGAGTTGACAAAGGGTAATGAGGGAATAATGAAAGCTATGGGAAGAAGGTCAGCCAAGTAATCACCAGACGTCAATGTTAGATTCTCATGGTAAATGACTTGACCATCTCACCTGTGAATCCCTGAATCCTACAGCTCTCTGCTTGGATAAGTGACAGGTGATAGAAAGTATTGGGATAGGATAAGAGTCTGAATTTAGAGTAGGTACACACAACCACAAAGATAAAGAAGACTGGAAGTGGAAAGTAACTTAGAAGCACATATTAGGGGTGGGAAAAGGAAGAGCAGGAGGAAAGAAAATATAAGAAGAGCTGGAAATAGAAGGGAAATGAGAAAGATGAGGAAATGAAGAGGGAGGGAAGGAAGAAAGGAACATATCTTTGTACCCGTCCCCTATATGCCAGGTACCATAAAGTGTAAGAACTGACTACATTTTCCCAAAAGTCCAAGGAGAATCTAAATGTCTCTACAGGCCCTGTGGTTCAGCTTCCAAGTATAAAGTTCACCTCTGAGGATGGCTCCTGACAAATGACACCCTGTCTTTGGTTACAATTGAGTTTCTACCATTTGAAGAGTGTTTATCTGTTTGACATCCACTTACATGGCCTCCTTCTTACCCAACTAAGGAAGTCAGTTCCCTATGGTTGTTCATGTTTTCAGTCTAGCTTACCTAACTGTTGATAAGAACAACATTGGATTGATGTCCACAGCTGATGACACCTGAGTGGCCTTTCCCCTATCGTGTACAACTCTGAAATCCAGAACCTGTCAGGAAGCAATCTCTTAACCAACCATATCCTGGAAGGAATCATTCAAACTCTGGCTATAAAAGCGTCATCCCCTCTTTCTTGCTGATTCCCCAATAAAGGGAAAAAATATCAAAGCCCAAAATAGTATTTTGGAGGGTGAGGGGACTTAAATGCTTTAAAAGCCATATATATATATATATATCCCCATTTATATACCCCTACCTTGACTCAGATATAGTAAAACTGCTGACAGGAAAACAATGGATATTATTATTAGGAAGGTGAGGGTGGGTGGGTCTCTTCTGCATGGCAAAGGTTACTCTGGTCCACTGGCATCCAATAAGTAATTTATAGATTAACTTTAGCTGTAAACAAAAAATTGGATATGCTAATTTGCATATTAATTGGCTTTAGTTCAGATCATATACATTTAGATGATCATCATTTTTTATTTCATACTAGAGGCCCAGTGCACAAAATTTGTGCATGGGGGGGTTTCCCTCAGCCCAGCCTACACCCTCTCCAATCCGAGACCCCTTAGGGGATGTCCGACTGCCAGTTTAAGCCTGATCCCTGGCAGTCGGACATCCCTCTCACAATCCGGGACCACTGGCTCCTAATCACTCACCTGCCTGCCTGCCTGGTCGCCCCTAACTGCACCCCCCCACCAGTCTGATTGCCCCTCACTGCCTCTGCGTGCCGGCCTGGTCACTCCTAACTGCCCCAACCCCTGCCGGTTTGGCCACCCCTTACTGCCCCCCCTGCCGACCGGTTGCCCCCCAACTACCACCCCCGTCAGCCTAGTCGCCCCTCACTGCCCCCCTGCCAGCCTAATCACCCCTAACTGCCCCCTCTGCTGACCTGGTCACCCCCAACTGCCTCCCCTAGTCACCCCTCACTGGCCCCTCTGCAAGCCTAATTGCCCCCAAATTGCCCCCCTGCCAGCCTGGTCACCCCAAGCTGCCCCCCTCGCCGGCCTGGTTGCCCCATGCAGCCTGCTCTTCAGTCGTTTGGCTGTACCTCACTAACTCCCCTGCCAGCCTGGTTGCCCCACGCAGCCTGCTTGTTCAGTTATTTTGTCGTCCCTCATTAACTCCCCTGCTGGCCTGGTTATAGGCAGCCATATTGTGAGGGTGTGGCAGTCAATTTGCATATTACCGCTTTATTATATAGGATTTCTATTTTGAATTTTCATCAAATTCCCATTTTGGGTTCTTCCTCCGTCAATAAGAAAAACTTAAAATCAGTTCATCTTGTGTGTTAAGTAAGAGAAATAGCACTTTTTACTTCATGGTAGTTATGGGACATAAATAAAGGTTTATAAATGTTAAGATAGTAAAGCCTAGTGGACTAGAGCCTGATTAGCAGACTAGACTTGCAAAGCCTGGTTGCCCCCAACTGCCCCCCTGCTGGCCTGGTCGCCCCCAACTACCCCCCCACCGGCCTGGTCACCCCTCACAGCCCCCCTGCCAGCTTGGTCGCCCCAAACAGCCTGCTGTTCAGTCATTTGGTCGTCCCTCACTAACCCCCCTGCCAGCCTGGTCACCCCACGCAGCCTGCTTGTTCAGTAGTTTGGTCGTCCCTCACTAACTCCCTTGCCGGCCTGGTTGTAGGCAGCCATCTTATGAGGGCGTGAGGGTTAATTTGCATATTGCCTCTTTATTATATAGGATTTATATGAAGCATATCCAAGTATAAAATTTTATAGTTCTGTGTCTAATTTTACTCACTCCAAACACCAGAATCTTGACTCCTGTCCAGTGTCTCCATGTAACCACCCTCCCCAAGGGCTGAGATTAGCCCTTTCCCAAAGTGGCCAAAGAAGTAATTTCTGTGTTAGGGAAGTGTGGATCCTCTTCTGAGTATCCACATTGCTCTTGTCCCATGAGACCTTGTTAGAGCCAGGAAGTCTTCTTTTTGCTTCTAAATTCTTATTATTAAGTCTTCATCTTTGCTTCTGTGCTTCCAGTAACTATTGTCTTTCTGAACTGACTTTTCATTCCTACATCTGGCAGGTGATTTTCCAACCCTTCACTGAGCTCTGCAAAGTAAAGGCTTTGGTTCTAAATTCCTACAGTTTTCAGCCTTTAACCTGACTAAGATAGGCCTGAATTGTCTTTGCAGGAGTTGACATTCTTTCATGTGTTGACAGTGGGTGCTTCTTGGCAATAATTCATATCCTGCAAGAAGAGGAAGCTCAAAAGAAATCTTCCATAAACAACTCCCATTGAGAATTGCTCAGAGATTCCATGACTTGATGCCCAATCTTTCACAGGCATCATGATTTCCTTCCAGAAGTGAGAGTAATGAAAGGTAAGACTTCACCAAGGGATGTATGATGCACCAGTGTAAGCTCACTGCTGCACAACTGTTATCACTGCATTTGGTTCCCAAAAGGAGCAAAGTGATACACCACACAGATATTCAATATAGTGACGCAGCACATATTTAAAGTGGTGTAAAAGAGCTTCCAGTTCAAGATAGCAAACTGAGTATATCTTTCTACCTCCTTTTCCTTTTAGGACCCACTAACATGATAGAAAATATGGGTGTTTAAAAAAAAAAGAATAGAAACAAAACAGTGCTGGAAAATAAGAGTGGGATTTAGTAGAGCTTCATAAATTTTAAAGAAAGTCTAGAAAATAGTATAGAAATAGGATCAAGTTGGGGGGGGGGGAGATAGGAACAGTTCCTACCAAAAAAATTAGAAGAGTGGGTCTTTCCAATGAAGCCCAGAAAAATTCCAAATTTAGTCAATAAATACAAAGATTGAGAGTGTGCTATGGCTAGGGACACAATCCAGTTTATGCCTATTGTCTTGGCGAAATAATAGGGTTCCCTTTTAATCTCAGAAGTGTCCTAGTTTGGAAGATAAAGTATCTGATCACCTTAGTTTTGGAGCATCACCAGAATAATTAAATAATAATTAAGCTAGTTGGGCCACATACCCCCTTCCCTGCCCACTAAAGGAGTAGGCAGCATGCCTGGGGAGGAAACCTAGATTGGGTGCCAGGTCTAAGAGGGAAGCAGTTCTGAACCTCCACGTCAGCTACAGCAGACTCAGCCTTGGAAAGCCTGCCTCACTGAGGCAGCTGTGGGCTTGCCACACTGCCGGACTAACACACAGTGCTACAGACTGAAGGTTTGTATCTCCCCCAAATTCATATGTTGAAACTTAATCCCCAAGGTATTGGAGGGACTTTGGAAGGTATGTAGGTCATGAGAGTGCAGCCCTCATGAATGGTGTCAGAGCTCTTTTGTAAGAGGCTCCCTTGTTCCTTTCAACATGTGAGAACACAGCAAGAAGACAGCTGACTACGAACCAGGAAGCAGACCCTCACCAGCCACCGAATCTGCTGATGCCTTAAGCTTGGCCTTCCCAGACTCCAAACTGTGAGAAATAAATGCATGTTGTTTGTAAACCAGTCAGTCTATGGTATTCTGTTATAGCAGCCAGAATGGACTAAGAAGCACCTCTCTGTGAACTGGCCACATCACTGGCTTTCCTATTTAAAGGAGGGGCCCGTTTGCAACTACACTAACCCATCCAGTTCATCCAGTAAATACAAGCCAGTAACCATAAGTCACCAGAAGTCTGAGACAAACCTATAGCACAAAGGAAAAGGAAGACCCCAAGTGGAAGAGATAATAACAAAAACAAGTGGGGGGGGGGCGTTTGTTTTTATGTTGTTGTTGTTGTTGTTGTTGTTGTTTATTCTCATTAGTACCTTGAAGGATGTTCAAGCAGACATGGCATCCATGAAACAAGAATAAGCTGATAGGAACAAAGAAAACAGAGAACAAAAAAGAGTTCTTGGAAGTTAAAGTGTTTAATGGGCAAACTGTAAAATCATATTGAAGAAATCTCCTAAAATACATTCCAAAATGACAAAGAGGAGGAAGATGTGAGAAGAAAACTTAGGAGAAGGGAGCATAAACAATGACTGGGAGGAAATATTCAAATAAATAGAAGAAAAGTTCCCTGCACCAGAGTCAGACATAACTCTTCAAAGTGAAAGGGTCAGCAAGTGCCAATCAAGATGAAAGAAAGTGGGCCCACAGTTCTGCATAAAATTTTGAGTTCCAAAAACAAAGACAAAACATTAAAAACTTCCAGAAGAAAAAACAAATTGATTAGTCCCAGAGACACAAGAATCAGACCATGAAATTTCTCTTCTGCAACAAGGATGATAGAAAACATTGGACTGATGCCTTCCAGTTTTAAGGAAAAATCTTTTTGAACTTAGAATTCTATACCCAGACAAATAAGCAAGTGTGAAGGAGCAATAAAAAAAATTTTAGTCATGTAAGAGTATTTACATACAAGACCACCTCCAAAATAACTATTCAAGAAAATGCAACAGAAAAAATATTTATTTTAAAAAGTAAAGTGGAGTGGAAGAAAATATAGGTTTGATTTTAACAAAAGGTGAAGCCCATGGAGCAGGGTCCTCCCAGATGCCCCTTCCCTCTCCACCTCTTCCCTTCCTTGCTAAAGGGATTTGTGGAGAGACATAGGTATGGGGAGGAGGCTGGCTCCCAATCTGTGGGGGTGGTGCTTGGGGTAAAAGGCTACGGGCGGGGGGATGGGGGGGAGCAAAGGACAAGACCAGGGATGAATGGGGGAGAGCACAAGGACCATTTGCCAGAATCCATGGTTTTCTGATTCCAGAATGAATTGGGGGGAAAAAAAGCCTAAACCACAAGCAGCACCTGCCTCCTTTCCCCCTTCAGGGCTGTAGTTCTAGGGGAGAAGAAGAGGGCAGCTACACCAAGACCATGGCTCACTCACTCCTGGCCAAGGAAGCATGGTGAAGAATAGGGGCTCCCCAGCAGATTTGGGGGTAGGGAAGACCAAGATAACACATCAAATAGGTTGTGTAGGAGTCCAGCTAAAGGCCAGGCCAGAGCTGGGCCAAGCTAGGGGAGGGGGCCTCTGCAGGCTGGAGGATCGCTACTGCCCCCACCACCAGCCTGGGAGCCAGATATTTTGCCAGGGCCTTGATTGCAACAGCTGCCTCCTCTGTCATGGGAGACAGCACTGTAATCGGGATCTCCTCTCATGCTTCTGCTTAGTCTCCTTGCCAAGGTCTAAGGTCCTCTTGCACCTCCCCACTGTGTTGGAGCCATGACAGATACCCATCTTGGATGCCAATCAGCTGGAAAGCATTTCTTTTTATGTTGGGAACATCCATATTATGAGTTGATGGGCAGATATCTTCATATTTCTTCCCAGTAAAGATGTCAATATCAACCAGGTAGACCTTGGCGTGGCCGTGCTTGCCAGTCTTGGAGGTGGACACCTCCACAATCTCACGTGGCCGGCCTTTGAGCACCATGAAGCCATTCTTATCTAATGCTGAGCACTGCTTTGGGAAGGTAGCTGAGCCCCCTGCACCTCCTGACTCGAAATCCAAATCATCTGCCATTTTAAGAGGCTTTGATTCCAAGTGGAGTAAATGCCATGGAAGCCTGGATCTTGAAGCAAGAGGCCCAAGAGCTCCTTCCACCAAATTATCCATCTAAGCATATGTAAACTCGTGACCTCTCCTTACCCATGGTGCCTCAGTAAAATAATGCCACTTTGTGTTGCCATTATTAAGTGAGAAAATGTATTTTGTACACAGAAAAATACCAGAAAACTCTTTTTAATAGCGAATAGCTGAAAAATGGATAGTCCGTCTTAGAGTTGGTTATATTATTATTTCCCAAAAGGGTCTGAAGTAATTTTCTGAATATTTTTAGTGGAAACTGGCAAACCCCTATTGATTCTACTCCAGGTCCTTTAAGACAACGCCCAACGCTTAATCTGGGCTCTTCTCCCACATAACATAATAAATTAAATATTACCCAGCTTCCACTTCCAGTGGGCAAGAGAAGACTAGCCATTTACATCTTTTTTATTAGTTTGTCTGTGAACAATTCATAACACCTCAGTATCTGAGACTAGTTAGAGAATGCAGCAGCTCTGTTAACAAGATCAAAGGTAAGAGGAAGATTTAGGAGGCTCCCATTGGACCTGTGAGTAATTGCAGCAGCTATGAGTCTGTAGTTAGCAAACATGACCCTTTGTGCAATCAATGCTGGAGCATTTTGTCCTTGACCAAATGTGGCTTAGGTGACTTAGATCCCCAAAATCATGAAATGATGAAACACCGGGGATAAATTGGGGTCCCTGTATAAAACCCTGATGGCATGGACTGACACTTGCTCAGTAAGGTGGGTCCCCATCCAAAAGCTGAAGAATGTCCCTATGTCCACACATTGGGGTATCATTTGGTGGTGGTGGTGGCTTTTTGGGTTGGGACAGGTCTCAGAAAAATTCCCTTGAGCCAAATCAATAACTTAAGCTTTTTCCTTTCTTAATTTTCTTTCATTCTTCACAATCTGGCCTGTGTGCTTGGGAGCCAAACCAATTCATTAAAGACATGAGGAAAGAACAATGAGTGGGGAGAGCTTTGAAGAAAAGAGTTCAGGCTCCAAGATTTCCTGGTTCGACTCCAAGCGCACACTCTAATACAAATGAAAAAGATGTGTCCCAAATCGGGGTTTCCTATTGAAATCCAGTGGTGACCTGCAGCTGGTGGGACTTACTGACATTTAAGCAGCAAACTAAGGAGAATCAAAGCAAAAAGGAAAATCTTGCCACAATTTTTTTTTATTCTTGTCCTCACAAAAAATGCTTGGAAACAGAGTTAGGGGATTCAAATAAATACTAAAGGGCCCTGGGTTTGTTTTCCTCTTGACTGAGCCAATTTGCTCATCAGGTCCAGAGAGTTGGAAATTTTGATTTATTGGGAGCTTTATGCCTCCCAAGGTTTACTATATCTTCTCAAAGAAATGTAAAATTTTTTATGGATTCATTCTCCTTCCAGTATACATAAACTGTATTATACAAGTTACAAGTACAATGTTCACATTGTAAGCTTGTGGCATGTAGCTTTCTAAGCATACATTCACAACTGGAGACTTAAGACTTACTGCAAGATGATGATGATGATGATGATGATGATGATGATGAAAGCTAACTTTTATTGAGCAGCTGTTAAAAGCTAGATACTATATGAAGTATTTCATGTGCATTATTTCATCAATCTTCAAAGCACACCTATTTGGTACATACTATCATGATCCTCAATTTACAGATGGAAAAAATACTTAGCAAGATTATGCAGTAGGATCAGAATTCAAACGTCAAACTTCCTCCCTTGTAAAAGAGGCTTGAAATAAATTCTGTATATAAAGAGATGGCTGGTGGTACTGTGCAGAGATTACTGGCGAATGCAAATTAGTGAGTGTCTGTGTCCAGAGATCAAGGAGAGAGAAAAGAAGCCTCTCTCATAGAACACAATAATCCAGAATGTCCTTCAAATCACAGGCCCCCTTCCAGTTCACCTTGCGGCCCTGTGACCTCTTACATCCCATTGCTTCTAGGCTTCTCCATTTCACCTTGGAGGCCTTCCTAGAAAACCTGTCTGCCCTCGCCTAGGAGCCTTTGGGCAGGCCTCGCTGAGAATACTCTCCCAAACCCCTCTTCAAAATTTACATTCTTTAAATTTATTCTTTTTTGTTTGTTAACCTCCTAAGAATATTTTTTCCATTGATTTTTAGAGTGGAAAGGAGTGGGAGAGAAAGAGGAAAAGAGAGAGAGAGAGGGCCCTAACCAGTTTGGCTCAGTGGATAGAGCATCGGCCTGAGGACTGAAAGGTCCCAGGTTCGATCCCAGTCAAGGGCATGTACCTTGGTTGCAGGCACATCCCCAGTAGGAGGTGTGCAGGAGGCAGCTGATCGATGTTTCTCTCTGATCAATGTTTCTGACTCTCTGTCCCTCTCCCTTCCTCTCTGTAAAAAAATCGATAAAAAGCGAGAAAGAGAGAGAGATACATTGATTGGTTGCCTCCTGCAAGAGCCCTGACTGTAGCCAGTGATCAAACCTACAACCTAGGTATGTACCCTTGACGGGAAATGGAGCCCGTGACCCTTTGTGTGTAGGCCAATGCTCTATCCATTGAACCACACCAGCCAGGGCAAAACTTACATTCTTTTACAATTTAATTATCTATAGGGAAAATTGCAATTTTTTTGACTGGGCCAGGATCAGAATGCTTTCAGTAAAGATGGAACATAGCGTCATCTTTTTACAGCACCCCCATTCATAAAGAAAAAGAACAGGATCTACCCCAAGGATCACGAGAGCCTAAAAGAAGCGAGAGGACATTTAATTTTCCATGGTGAGACACATTTCAGCCCTCCAAAGGAAAGCAAGCCACCTGTCACAAAGTGAGAGGGAAAAAACCCAGGTGGAAAAGAGAGACACGTGAGAAAGAAATGTGAGGAGGTCTCTCAACTGCCTGATACCTCGGGGGTTGCACAGGAAACTGTGGTTTTCAAAGCTTGTGGCTGTCATTTTTAAATGCGTGGGGCTATAAATTGCATTTCTTTAGTACACATCGGTTTCTGTTTCTCAAACCCCTGAATCCATGTGGCAAATAAAATCTGCTGGAGCAAAGACAAAGTGATTTATTTGTTCCAGAATTATTTTTTGAGCTCCTTTGAGCAAGGGTCTATTCGAGGCAGGGAAGGAGAAACAAATAAGACAGGGATCTGCTGTGAAGGGTGGGCATGCCCAGGAACACCAGCACAGCGGGGAGGCGGAGGAGAGGCCTCGGCAGCCACGGACCCAGAGGAAAGGAAGGCCAAGTCCAAACGGGTGGCTAAAAGGCATCCTCACTTGTCCCAGGCTGCTCTGAAGGGAACCTGTGCTGTATGCAAACTCTGGGGTACGCGAGGTGGTTCTGCCAAGCTCCTTCCCATGCTGAGCTGCAGTCATTCACTGAAGGGAATTTGGTAGAGGTGGCCTGCCACCTGAGATGGGGTGACGTATGCACTTCGCAAGAGGACATCAGTTCCTCCTCAGCTGTTCCTCCTTGTATGACCAGGTGTGAAAAGACCAAAAGAAAAAATGGGAGCCTCACTTTACCTATTCGTGAAGCATTCAAATAATACATATTTTTTAAAAGAGATAAAGGAGACAGAACTTTGGGAAGAAAGGAAATCTGCCATCTTTTCGCCCCCTCGTGTTCCCTCACTCTGGTCCAAGTCACCTCACCTCTCCCCGCAGCTGCTGCAATAGCCGCCCCTCAGGGCTCCCTGCTTCTGCCCCATCCCTATGATCTACTTTCAATAGAGCAACAAAGTGATCCTTCTAAAAATATATTCATTTCCTATCCCTGCTCTAGCAAATCACCATAGACTTAATAGCTTCAAACAACGTAAATGTATTAACTTATTGTTCCAGAAGTCAGAAGTCCAAAAATGGACCTTACAGGTGTTGCTGCAGGACTGGTTTCTTCTGGAAGTCTAGGGAAGACTCTGTTCCTTTCCTTTGCCGGCGCCTAGAGGCTGCCTGCATTCCTTGGCTCATGGCCGCATCACTCCGACCTCTGCTTCCATGGTCACAATGCCATCTCTGACTCTCCAGTCTTCCTCTTAGAAGGACCCTTGTGATTACATTGAGCTCACCTGGAAAATCCAGGTATAGCTCCCCATCTCCAGATTCTTAACTGTATCACATCTGCAAAGTCCCTTTTCTCAGGTAAGGTAACATATTCACAGGTTCCACGCGTTAGGATATAGATATTGTGGGGGGAGGTGGCATTACCCTGTCTACCACAAGAATCATCTCTTACCCTTGCTCAAAATGTCCAATGTCCCTTCATCTCAAGGGAGAAGTGAGTTTTTGCAAAGGCGTCAGGGTCCTGCTTGATCTTCGCACACCCACCCCTTTACCTCTCTGCCCTCAAGACTCCACCAGGAGCAGGCGCACCATGAAGCCAAAGAAGCTTAAGCTTCAGCTCACTGCACTTGCCATTCTGAGGCCCTGAGAGCAGCACCAGACATGAGTTTACATTGTTTGTTTGTTTTAATTTTTTATTTGCAAAAGTAAATATTTTAGCCTCAGGGGCTAAGATCTTTGTCTCCACCACTCTGATTCCCCCCACCCCCCACCCCATCACCCTTTGCCTCATGTCAGGCGGTGCTGGGATCCAGGTAAGGGGCCTCCCCTCTAGCACAAAAAAGTTTTCCCAAGCCCGTTCCTCTCTGGACACCAATAGTTATTAAAAAGTAGAAGAGAGCTCCTGAGCGGGTACTAACCCCCAGGTTACAAGAAAGATTTTGTGAAGCCAGCACTGTCTTAAGTGTATCATAGCTGTGTCAGTAATGATTGGCACTCCATTGCACTGGCCTTGTTCTTAGCTAAACAAAGAAAATAGATGATTTTGAAAAAGACTTGATCCAATTTTACAGACAAATCATTATAGTAGACAAAAAGCAAGTTCAACAAAAACTAATTTCCTCACAAGCATGATTGCAAAACTCCAGAAACAGCTTTTGGGTTTGTTGTTGTTCCATAAGGGGTAAATCCAAGCAGAAATAACACTCTTTAAACACATATATGAATACACATACGTGTACTTTTATGGGCATTGACATGGTACCTCTAAGGGTTGGTTCCATGCCTTATTCATCTTTTTTATCACCAATCCTTTACTGCAGAATCAATGCAGTACTTGCTAGCATATATGCTCAAAAATGCCTGAGAAGCAGGGATATAAACTTCCACCAAAGAACTGCCTTATTTGTAGGTGCAGTAGATGCAGTGCCTAGCATCCACAGTACTCTGAGGGACACACAAAAATGTTTAAATTTTCATATATTTTAAGATGAGAAGGAAAAATAAACATAATAATGGATACATAATAAAGATTTTTATCTGGATTATATTTGCCTTTATATCTATAATTGTAAAATATAATTTTTAATATTTTTTGAAGGAAAGGCCCACAAAAGACATATGTGACCCTGGTCTGGTTTTTCCCACCCCACACCCTATAATCATACTAAGGGCTCCCCTGTGGAGCATGCTGGCTCCACACCCCCACATTGTGGAGTTAGGAGCAACTTTAGCTAGTTTACAGAAAGCCTCTAATTATCTACTCCTTTTGCTTTCCATATTACCAAACTCCATGAAATCTGAATTAGGTATTTTACATATGAGCAATGCTCTTCTTGATTGCTCTGTAGAAAAGCACATATGTGTCTTAAAATGATTTGTCTTCAGGCTTCCCTGAAGCTACACAGAAAGGGTGAATTACAAAGAACAAACAGAACATAGACTATAATCTTAACGTTTTAAATATTTGAGTCAATTAGCTGACACTTTTTTTTTAGTTTTTTTTCCCTTTATTGAATAAGATATTACAAATGTGTAGCTGACACTTTTTACATCTTGAAGAATGTGAGATTTCTAGAAATGTGGAGTTAATAAACAATAAAGCATATCTGGGAGCAAATAATTGTGGTCCCACAACACTGTGGCGTGCCTGTTATATTTGGTATATTGTCATATACAGCATCACTGGCCCAAGCTTCTTGATGATTCTGTGAAATTTTGTATAAATGTGAGTATGCCATAATTAATGCTGCAGATATTATATATCTCACTGAGGTAAAATACCACTTCTGCATGATTTTTCTCCTGACAACCGCAGGCTGATTAGAAGTCTGTGCTCCTCTGGTAAATATACCACTGCGAGGAATGTTTAGTAAACTGTTTTCAAGTTATTGTTGCTACTGTAAACTTGATAACTGTGTGAGGATACATGTATTTTATTGAATCGTAAAAAACTACTCAAAATCAAGAAAGGTCGATACTACCTCACCTACCATAAGGCTCAAAAGCATCTGTTGACTAAGTGTGTAAGTGAGTGACTATTTTAGGTCATAAAACTATACCAGATCTACAGGAACTGCTATGACCTAAAGATTTGCATCATGCACAGTCATGATGATGCAAATGATAGTGACACAAATGACAGTCCCTCAAGTCGTGTGGCCATTGTAACAAGAACAAGAGGAAGGGGCTGGCCTCAGCTTTCTCTGCAAATCTGCGCCAGAACAGGCACAGCCCCAGCTGTGTCACCAAAACACGGCAAACCCTACAGCAGTAGCTGCTGGAAACATGTCCCTGTGAAAGCTGGTCAATCTAATGTTTACACTGTCAAGATTATACCAGTGATTTGATATAAATAATCATTTCATTTTTAAAAAAAATAAAAAATGATGACAATAGCTCTAAACTCGTAGATTGGCATTGGGAATAATGAAAGTCTTGCCCCCGAGGGTATAACAAAGGACCTCTGGGTAGAAACTACATTGAGACAGATTCCAGCTCATTACGAGGCCGAATGTTGCAATAAATAAGTGCCCAAAAAGGAAATAGACTTCCCCATGAAACAATTGCTCCTCTAAGTAGGTTAATCACCTGTCAAGAGATGTTATTACATGGAGGAACAGTGCATTAGATCAACTCCAATCCTGCCTTTTGTCTCTAAGAAGTCTATGGTCAAATATAGAGAAAATAGCGGTAATTAATTAAATACACATTCATTGAAAAAAGTTACATAATGGTCTGTCACTAACTAGAGGCAAAAGAGAACATCCGTGCTCTCTGGCCAGGATGCTATATTAAAGAAACTGAACTATTGTTCATGCTGTTCAGCTAGACCAATTACCCAACCAAGAAAACAACATGTGTTTCCCGCCATCCTGAACCAAAATTATTTCTAACTGTGTGATCTTAGTTTTAAATATTGGTACATTGATACCATGTAATACTGCTTTGAAAGAAAAAATGAAGAACAACTACTGATGTATGTCAACTATATTGGTGTGTGTCCAAAAGCCTTATGCTGAGTAAAAGAAGCAAGACACAGGAATACGTGCCATATCATTTCATTTATGTTAATTTCAAAAACAGGCAAAACGAACTGATAGAAATCAGACACGGTTGTGTGGAGTGCAGGGAGAATGAGTGAAAGGGGGCATAAGGGAACGTTCTGTGGTGATTGGAATGTTCTGTATCTTGTTTTCAGGTGGTAGTTCCTCAGATGTACACAACTGTCAAAGCTCATCAAATTGAACACTTAAGATGTGGGTTTTTTGTATATAGATTACTCTTCCACAAAATAAACTTTAGTTTAATTCAAAAATCATATTCACTTTGCATCGTTTGAAGAGCTCAGCACTTACCACGTAGTTTCTTTTTACTGAAGAACATTATTGCGCCGATTACTTTTCACCAGGTCTCAACAGTTGGCCTACAAAAGGAAACAAGAAAAGCGCACAGCATTACTATTTGAAAAGTGCTCATTAACCACACATTTCTACCCATTAACTTTTTTCCTTGTCAGATCTAGGTGAGTAGGAAGCCATTGGCACAGTAAGGAATAACAGATCCCACGTCTCAGGCTCAAATCTAACTAGATAATAATTCTATACAAAAATAATTCTATACAAATAATTCTATATAAAACTATTTATACTATAAAGGCTACATAAACAAATTTAAGATAAGCACACGTGTGCTATTCAATTTGGCTTTAAAATTGAGCCAAAGTTTCTAATATAGTCCAAATCGTATGAATCAGAATATCTCAGGGGTGAAGCTCCAGCCTCTGCCTTTTTATTTTCCAATCACAGCTGACATACAACATCACATTAGTTTCAGGTGTGCAGCATAGTGGTTAGACATTTACATAGGCATCTGCCTTTTATCCAAGTGCTATGGTGATTTCTTCCCACCGCCGGAGCTGCGGACTACTGCTAAACCGTGGGAGTTACATGTGAGAGGTAATTATCAGCCAGGTTCTAAAGAACAAAATACAATCAAAATTTTTCCTCAATTTATTCTCATGTGAATAGTCTTCTCCAGGTAATTACAAACACACACACACACACACACACACACACACACACACACACCAGAGGCAGAAGAGAACTAGAGGCACACACACACACAGGTGAGGATTTCAAAAAGAAGATTCACAAAAAGGATTTTTTTAGGTGAAGACTTCCTATGAGAAATAACATGGACAGAAGTGGGTTTTTTGTCCATGAAAGGCTATTCTGTCCCAAAAAATGGCCACAACAACAGATAAAAATGGCAACAGGGAGAGGGATGGATAGATTCTGAAACAATGACATCTGATCAGGTGGCCCCATCTGGCCAGAAGGTTACGGCTCATCAGCAAGTTCTAATCGAACTTGTTAGGGCTTGAAAACTCTCTGGGGACTAAGTGAACATGCTCTGTTTTCATGGCTCAGAGTCCCAGGAGCAGGTGGAAGAGTGATTCTTTAAGCAAGGTGGCAAGAGGGACTCTACCCTGACAGGTGGCAATGAAAATGCAGGCGCAAATTCAATCTCTCAGGAAATTAATAAGAGCACTGGCCGCTGGCCAACTTCTTCTGTTTTCCTCCTTATTGGTTTGCTAGATTGCCTTGAGGGATTAGTACTAACAGAAAACCAGTACAAAAGATGAACCTAAGTATATTTGTGCAACATAAAGGTAACTAAAGAGAAACTATCCTTGTAACCCTTTGCCTCTCTTATTTTAGATCCTCCTATAAGAACGTCTAGTTATAAAAGTCCCTAGATAATAAAACATAAAGCCATATCATATTTTTTCTAAAATTACCTTTCAGTCATACAGCTATTTCATTGCTTTTACTTTCTCTAATACCATTTTCTTTTTTTTCTTTTTTTTTTTAAGGCCACCAAAAATTTTGGTGGCCTCCAAAAACAATTGGGAGAGAGAGAGAGATCTAATACCATTTTCAAAATACCTTTAAAAACTTTTATTTTAAATCCATTTTTTTAATTTTAGCCATTTTTGTTTTTGTACAAAATATTCTCTACTTGGTAATTAATCTAGAGTGATACTATAATCACTGTTGTAGGAATTAAACAATCTACACTAATAAAAGAGAAACATGGTAATTAGCGTACGACCGCTACCCTTTTCATTGGCTAATCAGTGAGTATATGCAAATTAACTGTCAGCCAAGATGGCGGCCGGCAGCCAGGCACTGAAGCGAGCATGAGGCTTGCTGGCTGCGGACTCCAACGTTCCCCGCCTCACTTGCCAGCCTCTCAGTTGCAACTCTAAGCAACTATATACTATGTTGCAAATAAGAAGCTAAACAAAACACCAGAAACCGGCTTCCATTCAGCCGGGCTCGGATTGCAACATTGTATCGATGTTTTCAGCAGCGAGGCCTCAGAGCTAAAGCTGGCCCAGAATAAAAAAAAAAA
>NW_005356751.1:2974965-2984898 GCF_000412655.1 Myotis brandtii | reverse complement strand
CAAATTTTTGTGCACTGGGCCTCTAGTATTTCTATAAGATTTGTGAAAGTTATCTCTTATTAATGATCTTAGTCAACTGTTTTTATTCTCTAAGATATAAAGTTACAACAAAAATTAATAATTGACCTTCAGGTCTATGCTTCCTTCAATCCAATCTTTTCCTTGTAACAGTGGAATCCGGGCATATTCAAGGAGGAGTCTAATGTAGCAGATTCTAGTTTCACTTAGAGAAAGTAAAATTTAGTTCTTTCATTCCTGCATATTCATCAACTCACCAAAATACTCCAGCTGACACTTGCTTCACCTCTAAAGGATGCTGGAGTAAACACAAAGTCATCTTTTCTTGAACCTTTGGATCAGTGAAGGTCTAAGGAAATCAGAGTAAACAAAATCAGGTGAGAGAAAAGGCTTGCTAAAGTGAAATCTAGCTCTAGAAATAGGAATTTTGGATTTTGAAATCCAACCATTTACAAGTGTTGAAGCAAACAATATTTACATGAATACATTCTTTCTTTTTTTGAAATCACCCCAAAGCAGAGGAAATGAAAAAAGGAGAGCTGCCTGCAGGTCTTATCCTACCCTTGACTTCATCTTACCCAAGGGATTAAAATGGTGGTTTCCTTGTGTGAAAGCCCTGGGGGTGTTTTATAAGAAATAGAGGAATGGGAAGAGTAAGAAGAGAAAGAAGTAGCTAAGAAATAATAGCTATTTTATGTCCATTAATTCATTTAAAAATGCAACGACTTCTTTTTTTAAAAAAAAGATTGAAAGTTATGCTTGCATGAAAATTTTATTTTTTTACATTTCAAGTTCAGATTTTGATTCTTGGTCCAGAAAATAATTTTCCTAATGGAAAAAAAATGGCTCCAGTTTGTTCAGGGAGAATAAGAAGTTGGTTTCAAACACCTTGAGATTGAGGGTGATAACATGACATCCAAGCTGAAGCAGCAGGAAAGAGGGCATCCTGTCCATATTATGATTCCTTAAGGAGGTCCCTACTGATAGTTAAATTGGGGACACCCAGTTAACTCAATGCCTTAAGCAAAGGATTAAATTGAAATGCCCTTTAATGGTCTGAGGTCATTCAACAATCAAGTTATACTTAATTCCCCTACTCTAATGCCAGGATCACTAGGCAACCTGCTGATAATAACTTGCTTTCCCATGGAAGTCTGCCTGCAGGGAAAGAATGCACTAGTCATGCATGCCAAAGTGAGCATGCTGGTGCTCCTGACAGTTTTATTGCACTTTTTTTAATTGATTGATGAAAGAGAGAGAGAGAGAGAGAGAGAGAGAAGTTATTCCTCTTACTTATGCATTCATTGGTTGGTTCTTGTATGTGCCCTGACCAGAGATCAAACCCACAACCTTGGCATATCGGGATGATGCTCTAACCCAGTGGTCAGCAAACTCATTAGTCAACAGAGCCAAATATCAACAGTACAACAATTGAAGTTTCTTTTGAGAGCCAAATTTTTTAAACTTAAACTATATAGGTAGGTACATTGTTATTAACTTAATTAGGGTACTCCTAAGCTGGCCTTTGCTAAAAACGTCCTCAATCTGATTGAGGTACATTCGCTGAGGTCGACCCCTTCCAACTCTCCCATCCACACTCGTCTTGTACACTTGTTTCGTCTATGTCCTTTCGTTCATCCTCTCTATATGTCCCCCCCCCCCTTCTTCTAACACCACTTCTTCAAAATAGACTTGCCCAGGCCGAAAACAGACTTCTGCGCATGGGCCACGAAGTTTCAATCGCACTATACGTGCGCGCCCTCACGTGGTATTTTGTGGAAGAGCCACACTCAAGGGGCCAAAGAGCCGCATGTGGCTCGAGAGCCATGGTTTGCCGACCACTGCTCTAACCAACTGAGCTACCTGACCAGGGCCTATTACACATTTTGAGTTAATATGTTGTCATTTTTATTTGATTTCATCAGTCTCTTGAGCTAATATTAGTCTGCCTCAGAAAGATAACTCTGTTTTTGGCATGCTATTTATTGAAGTATGGCCCTAAGTCTACAGGACAAACAACCCACTCTGGCCATAGTAAATTTGCCAAGAGGCCTCCAAGGGGACAGCCTACTGACCTGCTCGAGGTCAACAGGATGTGGTGGCTGGAAGCTTGTCCTTTGGAGTCAAGCAGCCTGCTCTTAGATTCCTGCTTTTAGCACTAAATCATCACAGAATCTGGGCAAATAAGCTCTGTGAGCCTCAGAATCCACCCGGGGGGTGGGGAGAGAGAAGGCTATTGGGGCTGGGGCGCACAATGAAAGTGGGTGTATTAGTTATGTTTAAGGCTTTCTTTGTCAAAGTATCTACATAAGAGTTAGGGTGAAATGAGGACAGTGAATTTAACTCCTTTAAGACATTCTGCAGTAAAATAAAGGAGATGCATGTAAATGGGTAATGAGACTTTAAAGAGATGTGTTTGCATAGGAAGACAGAGCCATGGGTATAAACTGAGGGAGCACAGCCAGTGGAAAGAGAAAGACTGAAACTATAGGGTAAAGTGACAAAGAGGCAAAGGAATTGGAGGAGATTGGAAAAGAAAGGAGCCAGTTGGGGAAGAGACAGGAGCACTCGAAGCCAGGACAGGAGAGTAGCATGGGGCGCATTGTTGGCAGCTCTCTCAGGGCAAGTAAGCCCAGGTGAGCCCCTTCCTGCCTGGCTTCATCTCGGGGTCCAGGGAAGAACTGGGGTGCCCCCCCCCGGGAGAAATCCTCTATTTAGCAGTGGGTTCTCTCCAGTTCTCAGGACTCGGGGACAAGATGGGCCAATGGGGAAAGGGCCCATCCATCTTTAACGAGCCCAACCCCAGACCTCACCCCCTGTGAAGACCTCCTGCCCTCCTCTCCTTCTATTCGCCAGTCTCTGCTCTGTTCTGCTTGTCTTCGTCTTTCCCCAACTCTGCTTCCTGTTCCCTCTGGAGACTGTACCATACAGGAGAGACTTTTAGGATAACAGGTTCCAATCCCAGCTCAGGTACTTTCTCTCCGGTGGTACTTTGGCCAAGCCACTTCGCCTTCCTAAGACTCAATCTCTGAATCTGTAAAATAGAGATAATAATGCCTTTGTCCCAGAGGTGATGTGAGGTTAAATAAACATGCGTATACAGTTCACTCCATAAAAGTATTCTCTCCCCACCTGACCTCCTCCCCAGTCTGTCTTTCCTACTCCCTACCTTCTCTCCTCTTTCAATCTTCCAGTTTCCTTTCCCAGTTTCCCTAAATTTCCTTCATATTTCCCACTACAGCACTTGCTTTCCAACCCAACACACCTCTTTGAGGACTGACCTAACCAAGAGTGGGAAAAGGGGGGCTCCCTGGGAGGCCAGCATCAGGGTGAGCTTAAGTAAACCTTGAAAAGCCACCTGCTTGAACAGGGTAACTCGCAGGATCATCGGCAATCTAAATCAGGCCATGACTGTAAAGGAACGAGCATAGTGCCTCCTGCTACAAAGTTAATACTCAAAAAAAAAGCTCTTATTATTAAGTGTATTTTTAACTCTCCACAACTTTAACTTGAACAATAGTGGGGTCTGAGGGAGGGAAGTTGTGATGGCAGATTTAGGGAACCAGCCCCTTCTCTCCTCATGATGCCCTCCATCTTCTCTGGTTCTACCCTTTGGCTTTCCTCCCACAACTCTAGGTTCCCAGAGGCTGAAAAGCAATGCTTTATTGAGTCCTCCCACCCCTGGACACAGCAACCTTGCAGTCATATCTGCTGGCAACCATCCCTGCCAGCCCAAGAATATTCCCGAGATAACCCACAGTCAGGCCCCAGAGCACAGCTCTAAGAACCCAGGGAAGGGAAATCTTGGAGGTAGGGGAGCAGGGAAATCTCACCTTGGAAGGTGAGAGCAATGAGGGATGAGGAATCAGCCCAGGCCTCTGTCCTGCATGTGTGCAACTGGAGTGTAGTTTTAGGGTGGAAGGTGTAGATAATGTTTTAATCATATTTGGTGTCTGTGACAGCTGCCAAGGACCATAGTGCTTACAGATTGTAGATATTGGGCAAAAATAGAAGTAAAAAGAAATTTAAGCCAGTCTGTGAATTTATATGTATGTTTATAAAAGTGGTGGTTAGTACAGCCAAATTTATAAATTGCGTAGCAATTATATTTAACTTCCATGCCTCAACAATAAATTATTTTATTTCCCATATAATATATATCAGATTGATTTTGTTGTGCGTTGTCATGTCAACACTGAAATCTGTTTATATTCTGTTCGGCATGCAGCTGTTACCCAGCCACAAAATTCTAAAGCAGTGGGAACCCTGCTTCCCTTCCTCGTCCTGTTTATCCCCTGCTCATTTTCCAACTTAGTCTCCTAGTTCCCTCGTCTTCCCTTTTTCTTCCTTCCCTAGCCTGCTCTCTCTGCCTCCCTTGTATATTTTCACCCTCCTCATCCTGCCTGTCTCTTCCAAACATGCCCCCCCTGACTTGGTCCTCTTCCCTCCCCTTCTCACTTCCCTATTCATCCACCAGCACTAGAGTAGAGTGCTGGGTTTGGTCCTGCTAGCCCTGTAACCTCCACAAGTTCCCTTCCCTTCTAAGCCCTGGGGTTTTTTATCTGTCAAAGCCGCAATCAGGGTAACTCTAGGATCACTAGGCAATCTATATAAGGTCATGACTGTAAAGGAATGAGCACAGTGACTCCTGTTACCAAGTTAAGACTCAAAAAAGAAAGTCCTTATTATTAAGTGTATTTTTAACTCTCCACGAGTAGAAAACCTCCTATCAAATCTGAGAGCCATCCCTACTGATGTTCAATTATCAAACAGTTATCAGGTGCCTATTCTATGTCAAACCTGGGCTGGGTAGAGGGAAGCAAAGCTCATTAGGCCCCATCTGTCCTTCAAAAGCCCACAGTCTGAGAAAGACAAGACAGACAGACACATGGAAGAATCATTAGCGTGGCATGTGTAGGGCTAGGATAGAAGAAGGGACCGAGATCCATGGAGTCAGAGGGAAGGGAGTCACCAAGCTTGCTTTGCAGAGTCAGCTGAGACCTCACAGATGGTGATTCCAAGTAGTATCCTTTTGAAAGAAATAGAAGAGTTTGCTTAATAAAATGAGGTAAGGACGGGTAAAAGGAGCAAAATGTGGAAAGATCAAGCATGAAAGAGAAGGTTTGAGGAGCAGCGGCAGTCATGGCAACCAGACTGCAGGGAGCATGGAGGAATGTGGTGTGATATGGGGCTGGCAAAATAGATAAGATAGATTCTGAAAGAAGGCAAAATCTCATCATTGTTACCATCGTCACTATCATTCACTGGGTACTTGACCTCAGGCTAAGCACTTGATATAGATCATCTCATTTAATCCTCACCAAAACCCTATGGTCAGGGACTGTCTCCATTTGATAGATGAGATGACAGAGAGCGTCACTATGGTTAAGAGCCTGTGGTTGACCCTGAAGGTAATGGGAAGGCAGAAGAGCTCTCTCTCTCTCTCTGTAGAATGGATGGTTAGAGTTCAGCCCCCCTTGTCCATTGTCTTTGCTCCCTTGTTCTCTCAATGCAAGTGCCTGCTGACAGAGTTTTTAGGAAGGTTCCTCTCTCAGCATGGACTGGCATGGAGAGAAACGGGGGAGCAATGACAGCCGGCAAGCAGAGCTGGATCCTAGAGATGTTTCTGCGGTGGAACTGACAGAGTTTATAAATGGCTCATATGTTATGGTGCAGAACAAGGAGCAATCTGGGGTGACTTTCAGGTTTTTCCCTCAGCACAATGAGGGGATAGAGGTGCCGTTGTCTAAAATGCCAAATACAGCAGTAAAGAGAGAGGAGGAGGAGGAGGTGTAGGAGCAGGAGCGGGACCTGGGGTGGGAGAAAAAGTTCAGTATGAACCCATTAGGTTTGAACGGCCTCTGGGTCATTGAAAATATCGTCAGCACTAAAGAGAAAAGACAGACTTGCAGACTTGGAGTCGACATATAAGGAAATGTTGAAGTCACGGGGAATGAATGATCTCACTCAGGAAGAACAAGAATAAAGAGCAGTGAGGAGAGGACAGAGGGTGAGGATGAGTCAATAAAAGGACAAGGACAGAGTCCCTAGGGGACACTCCACCTCAAAAGAAGGGTCATGGAGGGGTGCATTGGAATGAAATGCTGTGCTTGCCTAGCTGAGCTCTCATCCTCTCAGCACCCAGCCCAGAGCCTGGCAAAGGGTAGGTGCTCAGCAAATACGAGTTGAGTAAAGAAAAGGAGAAAGGAAATAAGGGCGGCCTCAAGTTAAGGAAGGAGTGTGTTTCTGCAAACACAATGATCAATAATATTTAACATTTGCATTCAGAAATTTCTTTGTTAATACTTGAAAAATATTTAATATTGCTAAGAAGTTCAGTTAGACTTTAGACATGTGCTACAAATGTGTAACATTTGGAGGTTACCATTTTCTGTTACTTTTCATGAGAAATCCTGAAAACAAATACTAGCATCTAATTCTTGTCCATGCCTTGCAAGTATATAGAAGTTTTGTTTCAAGGAGAACTACAATTTCCAGTTTACTTTGTGAAAATTTCTAGTTAACCATGTAAACGCAAAATAAAATCCTCCTGTGAAAAAACAATATATCTGCCAGGGGTATAAAAAAAATCACTTGGCCCCTCCTTTTTAATGACGCATGCATGATGAAACAATATAAAGGCACAAAAAATAAATATAAATTAAAATCTACTCTGAATTTACATTTTGCTCCAAGGCTACTAGCACGGAACAACACCTAAGCAAAGGTGACAGATCGTGGGCACAGATGTTGGGATCACATATGCGATACGGTATCTCCTCATCTTCTTTCTAATAAACCTTCAGCCCCCAATTAATGTTTCTTGCCAGTTTTTTTTTTCTTCAAAACAGCTCATTGTTATCAAGGGACCTGAGAGTCCCTCATGTCTATCAACGAAACAACTAGACGAATGAATTTTTTCAAACACATCTCAGAACTGAAAACATATCCCTCAAGCCTCAGAGAAGAGCTTAGTGGCAAACTGTTCATGTCCAAGGCATGAATTGACCACAGAACAGAAAACACCTTGAACAGGTGCACTAGCTACAAACCCCCTGAAAAAAAACTAAAACCAACTCCTACCAAAGGAAGTGACAAATACCCACCAATTAAAACACACACACACACACACACACACACACCACACACACACACACACACACACACACACGAAAAAAATGGGACATGATGTTGCTCCCATTGCTGTTTAATAGGTGATGATTACAAGATTTTTTTAAAAATCAACTTCAAAGAAAATGTCCTATTTCCCATACCAAACTAACTTTTCCCAAATTTATTTTTTAATAAGAGGAGAATAAAAAAGACTATTTGCTAAGCCTCAACCACATGGAAAAGAGAAAAGGAAAGCCCCAAACAGCACAAAGCTAGCACTCCTTAGTCTGCCCAAGTCACCGATTCCTGAAAGCTCCCTCCGACTCACCTCAGCCTGGACCTACCCCTCTGCCCGACAGGGGAGCTTTCCCAGCAGTGCAGGAAGATCAGACAGGTACCCATTCCACGACCATCTCAGGGAGAAACGCAAGGCTATTCCGAAAGCTCTAGTGATTACACAGAAAACAAGCTGGGTCTCTAGGGGACATTCTTGAAAACCTGAGACCAACTCCGGGAAAAACGCTCTTGACCACTTACCACCACCGGAAGCAGCTAAGTGGCAGATCAGAATCAGCACCTCATCAGAAAAAGAGGAAGATGTTGTGGGAGAGCAGTTTCACTACCAGTGAGGAATTGGGGGAGAAAACGCTCCTTGGAAAAATACCAAAAGCCCAGAAGAGTCTCTCCTTCTATCGCTGCCGCCGGCTGCTGCCAGGGCAGAACTGGTTAATCTTGGAGAAACAAAAGGAAGCTCCCTGGAGGCTGGCTTCGGGAGCATGACTTCCTCGGTGGGAACCAAGAGTTCAGAAGGATGGACGCGGACAACGGAAGGGGTGACCAGCTACCACTTCTGCTTAGCAAACTTTTATCAGCCCTTGGTTGAGGGAGAGAAATAAGCAAACATCCTTGGAGTTCTCACCTGTTTCTCCCAGACATGAAGGCATTGGCAAGGGTCGGTTTGTGTGTTTTTCTAGTCATTACAAGGGGAATTCAACTCTGTTATGGATGAAAGCTAAGCACACTCATGCAACATTTACTAGGCAGGGCAAGGACACTTCCTGTTTCCCAACAGCCTGAATTTCAGCTCAGAAGAGGCAAACAGTTAACCCTGAGGATGCCAAAGAACAAATGCATGGAGGAAATGGACTTGAGTTTGTAGTTCAAATCGCTTTGAGAGAGTTCTGGCTTTTAAGATGGGATTAGGTGAACACAAAATATTTTCGTTTGTGGCTATTTTTAAATGAAAGGATTATAGTTCCTTTTAAATATGTCTAAATCCACTTATGGATTTTCCAGAAGTTGCATCAGCTTTGCAGTTAAGTACTGAAACCAAGTATGTTTTCATCATGTCTCTATCGCTAGTGCAAGCTGATCCCCTGTGCATTGTCAACTCCATTCTTCTAGGATATCTGGTACTGAGCCCCCAGTTTTCCACAGAGCCAGAGCAGAGAGAAAGGAGGGCCTCTCCCTCCCAAGGCTCCACAGTCACAAGGAAGGGCAGATTCTTGAAACAAGAATGATAGCTTTCCTTTTTGGATGATAAAAAGGACCAAGAGCCTGGCTGGTGTGGCTCAATGATTTGAGTATCATCCCGTGGACCAAGAGGTCCCGGGTTCAATTCCCAGTCAGAACACAAGCCCTGGTTGTAGGCTTGATCCTCAGTAGGGGGCATGCAGAAGGCAACTGATCAGTGTGTCTCTCTCATCAATGTTTCTATTTCTCTCTTCCTCTCCCCTCCTCTCTATCTAAAAATCAAATTTTAAAAAAAGGACCAAGAACAAACAGCCTATGCAATGAAGCAATTGTTTCTTTAAAATATTTAAAATGAAAAACTTTTAAATTAAAAAAAATTAGGTATAGCTTCTATACCATTTTTTAATTTATCATATTGGCAACTATTTGGTAATTCCCTTTGTTGAATAAGTATAAGGAAATCAGTATCTTCTCCTACACCATTAGTGGGAATAGAAATTGGTAAAAATAGTTTTAAAGGGAAACCAAGGAATGCCTTTAAATATAGAAATGTGTATGTTCCCATCTCTTAAAAATTTACTTTTCAAATGATCACAAACAAGCAAATATATCTGTAAGTATGTTAATTATAGCACTGTCTGTAAAATAAACAACCAAAAATATCTTAAAGATAGGGGACTGGCTAAATAAGCTAAGGTGCATCTGTATAGAGGAGTGCTATGCAGCCATCAAGAGGGATGAGAACAGGACTGGAGAATCAGTTATCTGGGCTCAGATCTGTCTCACCAGTGACAGACCAGGTGACTCTGAGCAAGTTCCCAAGCCTCTATGTGCCCACCCGAGCCTTTTCTGATCTTCCCAGCATCTCTGGTCCCTCCCTCATGGGCACTACTAGAGACTGGGTTTGGTACCATCCACCTGTGCTGATCCTATAATGTCTGCTATCTCCCCTCCCTGCTCATAGAATGTTTTCCTTGAGGTGAGGACTATGATGACTGTGCCTTCAGTTTTGCATATCTCTCTCTCTTTCTCTCTCTCTCTCTCTCACACACACACACACACACAGAGACTTGCACTATAAAGTTGTGAGTGCAAATTAAGGAGCTACATGTTGTGTTTTTATTGCATTTATCCAAAAGTTTCTGATGCCAGAAAAAGTTCATATGCCTTGTCACTTTCCCTGAAATTTCAAGGCTAGAGATGCCTTTCCTTGGCTTACTAAAAATATTCTTGCCAAATGCTTCTTTAAAAAGCTCTAAATTTCTTTAAAATGCTCTGGTTTTGTGTACTAACTAGAGGCCCAGTGCACAAAATTCGTGCACGGGGGGG
>NW_005356751.1:2964662-2974723 GCF_000412655.1 Myotis brandtii | reverse complement strand
CCCCTAACTGCCTCTGCCTGCCTGATCTCCTCTAAGCACTCTGCCTGCCTGCCTGATTGCCCCTAAGCACTCTGCCTGCCTGCCTGATTGCCCCTAACCGCTCTCTCTGGTCTCTGGTGGTTCTGGTCTCTGGTCGTTCTGGTAATTCTGCCATTTTGGTCACTGGGCTTTTATTATATAGGATTAGTTACTTGATATAATCAAAGTATTTTCATAACTAAGAACACTGGCAGAGCAAGGAATCCTAATGGGAGAAGCAAGTAGAAAGGATAGAGAAAGGCTCATCACACAATGATGCTCATGCTTATCTCATGCACAAAGCTTTCATAATACATGTATGTGTGTGTGTGTGTATGGGAGAAGGAGAGAGAGAAAGGGAGAGAGAAAGAGGCTCCAACCACTGGTTCCTTATTATTTTGAAATATTCATTCATTTCAAAATGCAAGTATCTTTTGCAGATGGATCTTTGGGTATTTAAATAAAAATAATTTTGCAGTGTCATAGAATTATATACTTAAAATCACAGAGCATCAGATTTATTTGTCCCATTATTTAAAGTCCCAAAGGTCTTCATCAATCTCAAGAATATAACATTGCAGTAGTTGCCACTCTTCCTGTCAGTTGGAAGAAATGGATTTAAACATATTTTTACTCAACAAATGCAGATATTCTGCTAGGAACTTTGTGAGATATAGAAAGATGAACAAAATGTGATTCCTGCTCATGAGACACTTACCAAGTGCTGGGAGGAGTCAGACTTGCAGATGAGGGGATTATATAATAAAAGGAGAAAGTGGCTCTGCTGTTGATTGTGGGACTGCCAAGCAGTAGAATCATCACTTTGTGTCAATTCAATTTAATTACAATGAAATGAACCTAATTGAGATTTCATCAATTCCCTGGAATGTAGCCATTACAAGGGTTGATGGGGTGTGTGCTTTTAATTGTTTGCTTGCTTGCTTGCTTGCTTGCTTTTAATGCCAAGAAAGATTGAGCTGACTGAAATGTCAAACCAAGCCTTGGTGTCAACCTGGATGATAGAGAAGTACCTGTGGCCTAAAATTATGATTTAAACATATACAATAAGAGGGGGGACAGAACAAAGTATTTCCCGATTCTATAAACACATTCTTGAACAATCCACCTACTGTGAGCAGACAAGAAGCTAGCTTGAACCTCCTGAAGCAGCATCCCTTTGAGAGGAGCCCAGGAGTCTACGTTGTAAACCCACCTATGCACTAAAGCTTCAGAACTGCTGCTGTATAAATGATGAAATACTGTACAAATTACTTAATGCCTTAAATTTTAGCTTCCTGGGTGTAAAATTCGAAAAATAAAACCTCCTTTTGCTATTTGTGACAATTAAATGAGATATTCACTAAATGAATAAAGGAATGAATGCATGAGTAAATTGTGTGTGCAGTGATAGAACAAGAACAAATAACACATAACCCAGCATCTGCCGCATTGCCTAACCATGGTCAATGTCCCCCCTGCTCTCTCTACAGAATCTCTGCAATGGCTACCGCATTCCCTTCTTTATAAGAGAAGGAAGACCTCTGAGATCTGAGCTACTCTATATCTTCAGTTTCTTCCATTCTGATTCAACTACTTGCCTTCTCCTCTTCTCTCTAGGACAGTAGTACCCAAGCATATCTTTTCTATAAGACAACACAAGAAATAAACAGTTTTGCCCTGACCGGTTGGGCTCAGTGAATAGAGCGTTGGCCTGCGGACTGATTCTAGTCAAGGGCATGTACCTTGGTTATGGGCACATCCCCAGTAGGGGGTGTTCAGGAGGCAGCTGATTGATGTTTCTCTCTCATTGATGTTTCTAACTCTCTATCCCTCTCCCTTCCGCTCTGTAAAAAATCAATAAAAAATATATTTAAAAAGAAATAGACAGTTTTAAAGAATGTCCACTCTGTAAAAAATCAATAAAAAATATATTTTAAAAGAAATAGACAGTTTTAAAGAATGAGATCAATAAGAATAAATAGAAGTTTTAGTATATTCTTCCTAAATCCCAGGGGATTGTTTGAAAACCAGTACAAAAAGTTTCAGCAGGTGACAGAAGTAAGGCAGGATAGTAAGAAGCTCAGAAAATTCCTTGGCAAGTAGAATGGGGAAACTGAGACAGATGGCTGACCCAATCCAGCACCCTCACTCACCTGCCTCCTTCTCCCTTGCACCACCACTCCCTTAAGCATTCAGCCCTTAGGACAATGAGGTTCTGATCAACATCAAATAATCTTAGGAACAAATCCTCGGGTCTGTTAACCACAGAGTTTGGGTCAAACTAGAGATAACATCTAGGCCTCAGTTGTGTTTCAGCTCCAGGTTCAGAAAAGCAGCAAAATCAGATGAAACAATGCCATGGCTGACATCAGGACCAGCTGTGATTAATGACCCTCTACCCTAACTCCTACCAATCAGTAGAGACCAAGACCCTGAAAGGACACAACTGGAAAGCTGGTGAATATTCTATTGAGATCTTCCCCTGAGATTTCCTAAAATTCTTACCTTTAGAAAACAGATTTAAAAAAAAAAAACCTTAAAATAAAGGACCCTAAGGTGCCTATCTTTGCTCTCTTTCTCCAATGGCCCTTTGTATGCCTCTGTAACTTGCTTCCTGAGTTCACGCAGCCCAGCTGGCTCACTTTCTTCTGCCTCTGAGACTTTCTAAAAGGCCAAGGCAGATCTCTGAGCAGCCCACTCGATTGTTCCTTTCTCGTGTACTTTCCCTTTGCTTGCTAAATAAACATCTCTTGTGCTAGAGTTCTTGGCTCTAAATTATTTCTTTGCCAAACTCAAGAACCAAGAGCCCACGGTGCTGCTAACAGAAGTATACTAAAAATATTCCTGCCCGACCCTGCCCTCTTCCCTTCAGTGACTAAAACCTACTCACTTCCCCTTCAGGAACAGGTTCACCAAACCTTTCAAATAATACATACCCTCGTGGTCTTTAATATCTAAAAAAGAAGTAGAGTTTTCTAACCTCTTGTAGTTTCATTTATTATCTGGCACTTGCCATGGTGTGATGGGCTGGAGTTCACCAAGAGAAAGCAATTCAACTCCTCCTCCCACAATCTCTTCATCAATTACTTCCTGCTGGTTAGTTAACCTTTTGTGTAAGAAAGTAGGTTTCCTTACATTGGCCAACATAAACGACTGTCCCATTTCTGGTGGTGCCATTTCCTATGTGAAACTTTCCATCTTCATAAGAAGACTCACAGTTGAGTTTTAGTTATTACTCAACTCGCAAAAAGAACAAAAAGAAAATCAGAGAATGCAAGAAGGAAGACATTGTTTTAGAAGTTAAGCTCTGGATAGGGATGCAGATTTAGGAATAGAGGAATCAAAAGTAAACAAAAATTTCAGGAATCAAAAGTAAACTAAAAATAATATAAATCCACCACTACATTAAAATTAAACTGACATGGTTTCAAATTGTTTTCTGGGTGTTAAAAGTCACCTCTGGGGACCAGCTCCTCACAAGAAATTCCAAGTTTCCCTCACTGGCTCTCCTAAATATCCCTTTCGGTGCAGACATTCAGAAAAAAAGGGAGAAGAATAGGATCCAGGAATCTTGTTCTCCAATCCAACTCTCCCAAACCAGGTGATTTGCATTTAACTTGCCCTTTCAAATGCATGCTGAAACATGTGTTCCAAAACTAGATGACCTAGCTCTAAACCAGACAGCCTAACCCCAAGCCAGACAATTGGCATACCTAGTTGTAAAAGTCATTCTAACAGTTCGTTTCCAAATGGCAAGTGTTCCACAACCAAAACTGAATCCTGGAATAGACTGTTGGCAACAGTGAGAGGAACACTCCCCAAAATGATGCATCTCTTGCTATCAGGACAGCACAATGTCTTCTTTGCACATAATAAGTATCCAGGAAATATTTGGGGGCTCTACTTTTTTTATAGATTAACATCATAAGAAGTCCTTACAACAGTAAGTGGCATTTGCCAGAATGGAGGAGTCCATCTGGAAGGAACTGCATCTGGATCAGTGTCAGGTCTCTGATGGTTCTTGCCATCTTCAAACCTTCAGGACCAGCCAGATACTCAGGATCTGTTAACATTTACCCCAGCCCCACTTTCTCCTTAGCAGTCTGTCATCCAAGCAAGAAGGAAGGGCCAGAGCCACATGGCTTTAAAGAAACTTTTCCCTTTATCTCTTTACCCTTTTAGCCTGCCCTGCACATCAATAGATGAAAAACCCCTACCTCTTACATGTCATTTGGAAAGTGCAGCTCTAAGATCAAAGGAATTCAGGCTCCTAATCAGGACTATCTCTAAGACATTTCACACATTCATTGCTATTTTCCAAGCCCCAATTCAGTACCAACCTCTTTAAAAGATATTGGGGCTCCCAAGGTAACCAAGACTTGGTCCCTACCCTAGTGAGAACCTTTCGTTCTAGTGGGAAGGGAAATGAATTGTCAATAAATCACTGTGATGCAATATGGTAGGAACTCTACTAGAAGTACCTTCTGTCCAGATACACTCTGGAACTACAGGAGAAGGAGCACTTCTTTCTATGTGACTGTGAAGCTGTCAAGGTAAACCTCAGGATAACGTGAAGCTGAATCCTAAAAGATGAGTAGGAGACGAGTAGAGAGGATCTTGTTAGTTCCATAAGCTAACAGTCCAAGAGGGAAAAAAATGTCAGTGATAGTTTTTATCCCCTCTTCTCGGTTACTACTCCCCCCAACCTCAGAGACCTGCAGCCCTTTCAGTCACCTGCATTTCCATTCCAAAAGGCTAGATTGAGTCACAAACACACATCCTACAGCATTCATGAATGTGGAGAGCAGAAGTGAGGTCATCATCACTCTAGTATCTCAGTGAAAGTAATAACTTGGTCCTAGTGACACACAGACCAGGCAAGGCTAGGCAGGAATTGAGTCCTGAAGGGTTCAAGTACTGCCTTGGGTCTCCCACCTCTGAGGAAAGCAGCCTGAATGCATTCTTCTCTGCATAAGGTGCTGGGCTGTGCTGTAGTGTGGGTTGTCTATCAAAGGAAGGGAACATAAGTATCTTCCCAGAGAAGAAGGAGGAGGAGACTTGGAGTTAAGACATGCCAGAGACCAGAGAAAGAAGGGCAACCATGGAGACAGACAGCAGACTCCTGGTTTTTTCTACCTTGGGGCCTAAGCTTCAAGAAAAAGCTGACTATAGAACCATCCAGAAAGATGTAAAGTCATCTAGGAAATCCGGGTTAGTGGTCTGTTTCCTCCAGTTCTAAGGGGTGCCCTTGTCCAACATGGCACCAAATCCAGTAAAGCTGGGAGCAGGAAGAGAGCACTGGAGGAGGAAGGTGGCTCCAGACCCTTGAGGCTGTGTTCCTGCCTCCTTGTGGCTGATGAAGGGTAACGCCTGGGGCAGATTAAAGATATCTATCTACTTGAGCAAAAAGAATTCAGAGGACCCAGCATGGAACCAAGGCTCCCACCTCCCTCATTGTCACAAAATCAAATGAATTCTCCATTTACCCAGATGCCCTCTTAGAGAGGAGCAGGCGAGAAGGACATCCAAAGCCCCTAAAAAGACTAAATCATCAAAAGGAGCTTATTTTAGCTGGAAAATGCTATGTTAAGTTGGCTATTTTAAGGCTTGTTGGGGACTGTTTTTCAGTACTTTTCCATTGTAGTTTAGTGAGAAAAAAATAGATATTTGGTAAAAATGGAAGAAAGAAAGAAAGAAAGAAAGAAAGAAAGAAAGAAAGAAAGAAAGAAAGAAAGAAAGATTTAAGCAGCCACATTGGTTAAGGCTTGTAAGTAATAGAGTGAGTAACTTGTGACCCACCACACTCATTTCCATCACTGAAGGCAGACCATGTATATCTTTTTCTTGTTCCCTGGAAGAACTACTCATACCAAGAATGCTGTATTAGTTTCCCAGGGCTGCAATAAGAAATTACTACAAACTGGGTGGCTTAAAACAACAGAAAGTTACCCCCTCACAGTTCTGGAAGCTGGAAGTATGACATCGAGGTGTTGGCAGCGGTTGGTTCCTTCTGGAAGTACTGAGGGAGAATCTATTCACACCTCTCTTCTAGCTCCTGGTAGTTGCTGACAATCCTCGACATTGCTTGGCTTGTAGATGCATCTTCCACTCTCTGCCTCCATGTCACATGGTATTCTCCCTATGGGTCTCCTCTGTATCTTTATGTCTTCACACGGCTTTCCAATATGGACATTGGATTTAGTGCCCACCCTAATTTAGTAGAATCTCACTTTAACTTAATTAATTATTCTATGTATCAGCCCGCATTCTGAGGTTCTGGGTAGACATGAATTTTGGGGCACACTATTGAACTCAGTAAAATGTAAAAATGTTATAATAGTCAGCCAGTATTGAAATAATAGGGTAGAGTCTAAGAAGATTTTCATTTGCTGCAAAGAAACCTAGAGGTCTCCACTCTTTGGCCAGACTAAATTTCTTTGCTTTTCTATATACATTAGATGCATGTTGGGGCCTTTGCACATACTATCTGAATGCCCTTCCCCTGCCTCCTTTATCTGGCTCAATCTTCTACATCTGTTATGCACTAAATGTTTGTGTCCCTCTAAAATTCATATGTTGAAACCCCTGTTTTTGATGGTATTAAGAGGTGGGGCTTTGGGGGGTAACAAGGATTAGGTGAGATCAGTGGGATAGGGCCCTCCTCATGAATGGGATTAGTGTCCTCAAAAGGGAGCTTTTTTCCCCCTCTGTGCTTCCACCCTGTGAGGACAAAACGAGATGACACAATGAGACAGTGTCAGCCTGGAAAAGGACCCTCACCAGAACCCAACCATACTGTCACCCTGATCTCAAACTTCCAGCCTCTAGAAACATGAAAAATAATTTCTGTTGTTTTTAAACCATTCGATCTATGGAAGTTTGTTATAGCAGCCTGAACAGCCTAAGACATCTTCCAGGTCTTCCCCACATTATCACTTCCCCTAGGAACCCCCTTTGGAGAATCTCTAAGAAATCTGGAACTCCTCCAAGCTCCCATGAGATGCTGCACTTCCCATCATGATTGATTACATGCCTTGCTGTAATCTTCGCCTGTCCGCTTGTCTGGGCCTCCAGTACCTGAGAGTGGCAAGTCAATGCCCCACACATAGCACTGAATCTAGCACAGAATATAAGAGCCCACCACCCCTGTGATGAGGACCCAGGACCTGGTGAGCCACTGTACTCAACTTCTTTGGGCCTCAGTTTCTTTATCTAAAAAAATAATAAGCTCAGACTAAAATATCTATGCAACTCTCCTAAATCTACCAGTCCATAATAATAATGATGGGTAAGACCTCCTAATAGCTGTGCAGTATTTACCATGGTCTAAGTCAGCGGTTCTCAACCTGTGGGTCGCGACCCCTTTGGGGGTCGAACGACCCTTTCACAGGGGTCGCCTGAGACCATCGGAAAACACATATATAATTACATATTGTTTTGTGATTAATCACTATGCTTTAATTATGTTCAATGAAAATACATCCTGCATATCAGATATTTACATTACGATTCATAACAGTAGCAAAATTACAGTTATGAAGTAGCAACGAAAATAATTTTATGGTTGGGGGTCACCACAACATGAGGAACTGTATTAAAGGGTCGCAGCATTAGGAAGGTTGAGAACCACTGTTCTAAGTGCTTTACACAGTTACATTTGTTGTTATGGTTGTTGTTGTTTTGCAATCCTGTGACATATGCCTTTTTGCAGATAAGGAATCAGAGAAAGAGCTATTAAGAACTTTGATAAAGTTGTGGAGCTAGAAGGTGTCAGAACTAGAATTCAAACCTGACAGTCTGCTTTTAGAATCTATGTGCATAACCTATTTACTACCTCTGTTTCTGTATATGAAGCCTTCTTTCATTCCATAAAGAGCCACAGATATTCTGAGCCCCACAGATACACTAGAAATATAAATTCTAGTTCAGCACAGTTAGGTAAAGAAAGAGAGCAGCATTCAAATACCCTATGATTTAATTTTAACAACAGTATCTAAAAGCATTGGTATACTTCAAAAGTCTCTTCTTCAAAATCTTAGTAATATTGTTAGGAATGATACTAACAGTACTTATATGTATAATTAACATTAATTATAATTAGTAGCACATAAAAAATAAAGATTATAAAATCATGTCATACTACTTTTGAATGTCTCATATACTTTCTCAGCATTAGAAAGAAATATTTTATTCTGGAAATTTTAATGATTCTATTTAAAACATTTCACAGGCCAAACTTTTATCAAATTTATGTTGTCCTTTCAGTTATTTGTAAAACTTAATGCTAAAAAACCATTGGTTCAATGCCTGGTTATAACAATCATACTATAATAGTCATTTAGCAATTGGCCTCTGGTTTGGCATCCAGGAAACTGAAATGAAAATAGACAAGTTATTGACAATTTTTAGATATAATCTATACCATTAAATAATTAGTATCCTGTCTCATTAGTTGCATGATTTGCAGAATAAAAATTACAGAACCAGACATCCTAAGCTTGTGTTAATTGTGCTAATTAGACATGGATTCTTACATTTAAAAAGTTAGGGTTTAGTGCCGCAGTCTTTTTGCAGGAAGGGTTCAGGAATCTGGAGAAGGGCTGTGCATAAATGAATAAAGAGCTAGACAAGCTGAAGATCTGCATATTATTACCTGCTGCCAAACAACTGAGGGCAATTCCCACCCAATGGTCGGCAAACTGCGACTCGCGAGACACATGCGGCTCTTTGGCCCCTTGAGTGTGGCTCTTCCACAAAATACCATGTGCAGGTGCGCACATACAGTGTGATTGAAACTTCGTGGCCCATGTGCAGAAGTCGGTATTTTGTGGAAAAGCCACACTCAAGGGGCCAAAGAGCCGCATGTGTCTCGAGAGTCGCAGTTTGCCGACCACTGGGTGGGAATTGCCCTCAGCTGTTTGGCAGCAGGTAATAATATGCAGATCTTCAGCTCTGCTGAAAATGTCCATCAGCCCTCTGACGAACTTCTCGAATTTATTATGCTAACTACTGTTCTTTAGCCTCCAGCAGTTTAGTAGAAGAAATAAAACATTACAAATTATTATGACAATTTTGCTGTTATAAGTGCCCTTATAAAGGTAGAAAGAAAGTTGCAATGGGAAAGGAAACAGCGAGAAGAGGCTCATGATCAGGGAAGACTTTAGGGAACAGGAAGCATTTGCACTAGGCCTGGAAGGGTGGTATGATTTATGTATACAACAATAAGGAGTGAAAGCCATTCAGGTAGCGAGAACAGCAGGAGCAACGTCAGAGAAGTCAGAATAATGGAGAATCTGCAAGGATTGTCAAATATAATGCTTCAGTATGTCTGGGAAATACAGAGTATAGAAGGAGATAGTGGGAAATAAAGAAGAAAAACAGTCTCTAGGGTTAGATTATTGCCTTTCACAATTATTTTGGCAATTGATAATAGTACCTGAAATTAAGGCATTATCAATGGGAATGGAGAACAAAGTTTAGATTCAAGAAGTATGCCAAAGATAGAATCAATAACACTTGGCTACTTGGAAAAAAGAGATAGAGGAAGACATAAACAGATGGAAGAACATACCGTGTTCATGGATTGGTAGAATTAACATCATTAAAATGTCCATACTACCCAAAGCAATCTATAAATTCAACACACTTCCCATCAAAATACCAACGGCATACTTCACAGATCTAGAACGAACTCTCCAAAAATTCATTTGGAATAAAAAAAAGAACCCGAATAGCTGCAGCAATCCTGAGAAAGAAGAAAGTAGGTGGGATCTCAATACCAGATATCAAGATGTATTACAAAGCCACTGTTCTCAAAACTGCCTGGTACTGGCACAAGATCAGGCATATAGATCAATGGAATAGAATAGAGAACCCAGAAATCGGCCCGAACCAATATGCTCAATTAATATTTGACAAAGGAGGAAAGAACATTCAATGGAGCCAAGATAGTCTCTTCAATAAGTGGTGTTGGGAAAACTGGACAGATATATGCAAGAAAATAAAACTAGACCACCAACTTACACCATACACAAAAATAAACT
>NW_005356751.1:2943710-2964111 GCF_000412655.1 Myotis brandtii | reverse complement strand
TGGAACTCCCATTTGACCCAGTGATCCCTCTTCTAGGAATATATCCCAAGAAACTAGAAACACCATTCAGAAAGGATATATGTACCCCTATCTTCATAGCAGCACAATTCACCATAGCTAAGATTTGGAAACAGCCTAAGTGCCCATCAGCAGATGAGTGAATTAAAAAACTGTGGTACATCTACACAATGGAATACTATGCTGCGGTAAAAAAGAAGGAGTTCTTACCATTTGCAACAGCATGGATGGAACTGGAGAGCATTATGCTAAGTGAAATAAGCCAGTCAGAGAAAGATAAATATCACATTATCTCACTCATTTATGGAATAGAATGAACAACATAAACTGATGAGCAAAAACAGATCCAGAGATAGAGAAACATTGATCAGACCGTCAAACCTCAGAGGGAAGGTAGAGGATGGTGGAGGTAAGGGGGAGAGATCAACCAAAGGACTTGTATGCATGCATATAAGCCTAACCAATGGACACAGACAGCAGGGGGGGGACATGAGTATAAGCCTAACCAATGGACACAGACAGCAGGGGGGTGGGGACATGAATAGGGGGGTGGAGGAGCAATGGGGCAATAAGGACACATATGTAATACCTTAATCAATAAAGAAAAATTTTTTTAAAAATAACACTTGGCAACAGAAAGGAAAAGGAAAGGAGGAAAGTCAAAGATGATGGCATGTCCCCAGTCCATCTATTTGAGCTTTATGTCCTAGTCTTGCTAGCTTATCACCAAGCAGAAAGAGAGAATATTTTAAGGTCAACAGTCATTCTGAGACTCCTCAGATGTGAGGGTGAAGTTATTTTTACTCTCATCAGTAAAATGAAACATGCACATTATTAACCAGATCCTTCAGGCTGCCTGAATGTTCAGGGGGTCTGTCTAGAATGACAATCTTAACTTGAACTTCAAAATCTAACCTTAGAGGAAAGTTTTAAAGGTTTTATGTTCCCACTCTTTAGTCCTTAGCGGGTTGAAATCTGAAAGCTCTCTTTTCTCTTTTTGAGATGTAATTGTGACATATTCTGTTTCATCTATATTAAATATTTAGTGTAACAAACTCTCCACCTGTGGGTTGATCAAGGAGGTACTCTAGATTTCATCATTTGGATTCCACCCTCTGCCAATATTCTGAAGAGTCTTTCCATAGTGCTCTCACTCTGTAATCACTGCACCATAACTTGGTGGTATCGCACTTCAGAGAACCTTTCATTTGAACCCGGTTCCCAGGATCATTCTCACTGTGGTTTGTGGGAATTGCTTGAGATACACCCAGAGCATTTCACATGTCACATCTGTCCATCAACATTGCTTCGGGTGACATTTTCAGTGCACACTTATCTATGCTCTTAGACATGCTTTCAAATTTAAAACAACCCATCACAATTTGCATAATTTTACAAAAGTGTGGGGAACAAATTGTTTGAAAAATCCAAGTGCAGGAATTCCACATGAGACCTTAGCAACACGATAATCAGATGCTTGCTGCTAAGCAAAGAACTGAAGTCTACTTCCTGGACACACTTTCATAGGTCATCCTAATGGAAACCTGATATACATAAAACGGTAACTACATACTGAGGCCATTGGAGCAGAGCACCATAAAGAGAAACGTCCCAGGATCCTCTTGGGCCTGACCGGGAAACTTCCAGTCCAGTTAAGAGAACACAGATGTCACTTCAAAGGGCCTCCAGAAGAGTGTAAATTCTCCCTGATAAATCTTTATCTCCTCAGGATTGAACTGTATGATCCTCAGACATTCAGTAATTCTCTGACACACATTTCAATGAAAGATGAAGCTGCTTTATTTAATCCAGCCTTGAGTGTGGAGACTTTCTTCTTCTGAACTATGGATACAGGCATGACATCTAAATGCACACAACTAGTAGCAGCAATTCTGTTTGGATCTCCTGATTGTGTTGGTTACTGTGACGCTAACCATGCCCGTTCCATCCTGAGGTTTAAGTAAACAGGACCACCCCTCTCCGCTCTTAGCCCGGGATTTATAGGGGCCGTGTGTCTGGCACTTGGGGAGATGTTGGCTTGTTCTCACCAGTGATTACATATACAACATTGTCATATAATTTTCTGATTTTTTTTTCAAAGACTTCAAAGCTCACAACCTTCTGTGAACTTGCTATCTGGGCATGTTTATCGTGGCAAGGAATAAAGGGAGGAGTGCTATGCAAAAACTTCACATTATGAGCACTTTGCAAATGCATTCTGTACGTCTATAAAACGTCAAAATGTTCGGGAGGGGGGGCGACAAAAAGGTCAGGCCATCTACCACCCATACAGGGATAAAGCCAGGCCACAGAAAATGTGGCTCAAATGTTGGTTTGGAAGGGCCATTTGATTCTTTCCATGATCAAGATATTTTATCCTAATTGTTTCCTTTGCTAAATGAGTGGTGCTTAATTGGTAAGTAGTAATGAGTTTACTTCCTCCCCTCTCTTTTTTGAAAGTGACCAGATGCCTTATTTGGGGAAAATATCCTTGTGACATGGTACAGAGAACACAGAACAGGCCTCGTGTGTCTTAAGAGGACACATTGCGTGAGAGTGAGTGAGAGTGGGGGCTCTGGGGTTAAGCTTGCCTGTGAGTGAAGCCTGGCCCTGCCACTTTGTAGCCACATACTACTGGACAAGCTACCCTATTGGTGTTAGTTGCCTCATCTGTAAAATTGGGGTGACAATAGTGGAACCTACTTCATCCAGCTGTGAGAATGGAAGATGGCCTAGTGTATGGATAGTACTTTATTGTTATAATTGAAACATTGGACAGGAGAAATAAATGTACTTCTTTTCAGCTCAGTGATTAAGCCCTAAAGGAGCAATAAAACTTCTCTTGCCGGGGTTCTGAATGCTGTACCCCCATAGCTTTTGTTCATCCTTTACTAGAGCACTTACAATGTTGATGTCCTTCCCTGCATCACGCACTGTGCAAGAGCCTTCTAGTACATGTAACAGCCACAGAATCAAGCGCCACGCTAGCACTGATTGATGTCAACCTTCCCATAAACACTTTCCTATCCATGCTCTAATTATGTTTCATTCATCCAGTAAGAACCTAGGATGTGCCAATCAATGGGCTACCCAGATGCAGCTGCCCAATATCCCCAGCTCTTACCAATCGATGAGTACATTTTTCTGCAAGGACATATCCCGAGGGATGACAATTTAAGCTTCGATCTTTCTTCGCAGGGTTGTGTCTTTTGAATGTTGAGCATCACCGTGCGTCACCATGACTCACAAGTGATCAATCACCAAGGGACATGTAAACATCTGGACTAACCACCAGCAGCATTTTCTCCCGTTATGGGAAACTTCTTAGAATGTGCTCTTGGGATAAGATCTGAATCACTGCCTCTGAAAGGCATAACAAGCAGCTGGGGTACAAGAGCAGTCCCGTTCTGTGTCACTCTTCACCAAGAGGCATCTGCCATCTCTCCCCGTTAACAACGCTCCTTTGGTGAAGTAGCAGGCATGCCCCTCATAGCCGTACTTGGGGTAAGAGCTGGGAGCGGTGCCGTCAGCGAGACAAAGGACCACCAGAGAGGGAGCAAAAGAAATCTAACATTATTCAATCCCAGAACCTAGGCCTCCAGACCCCACTTTAATGACCTTTCCACTATCCCACACCTGGTGACAAGATTCAAGATTTTCTGCTCAGCCATTCTTTTACCCCAGTTCCCACTGATCAACTTAATGGTCAATGTCTTGGTAAAGGCTGTGAGCACAACCTGCCAATTCTAATGCTCATCTCAGTCTCACCATAGCCACTGACTGAGAAAATCAATTGCATGGTCATCCTTCTGCAATCTGTAGGCCACCCTGGGACAGTCTGTCTCATACGCTGGTGGTGAGAGGGTGGACTGGTGCAACCTGTCTGGAGGGCAACCTGGAGGCATACAAAATGCCTCACCTGTGTGTATACCTTGGGACTTAATCCTCCCGTTTGGGGGAGTGTACACAGAGAAATGATCAGAAATGTGGCAAACGGGTGTGTGTCATTAGCAAGGGACAAGGCATCACTGGTACATATATAGATACTTGTAAAACGAAATGAAATATGTGTTCAGTCATCAGTTAGCCACACCGGACTCCCTAAAAGGCACCACCGTCCACTTTGGGCCAGGTACTGGAATTGAAGGCACGATGCCAAGGATGAGCTATCACATAAGAAGTGTACTTGTACACTTGATGCCCAAACATGGCAATAGAAATCTGAAACAAATATAACATTTGATATCATCAAATCGTTCTGTATTTTGACTATAGTAATGGATCCTCAATGGTATGCATTTATCCAAACTCATAAAGAATGAGTTTTAGGAAATAAATATTTTTTTAAGTCTAACTTGTAAAGTCAACCAAATTTCACTAACTGCAAATAGATCCCAATTTCAAAACAGGTATTAGAAAGAAATTTTTTAAATTAAAATATCAATTTCCAGTTACTTTTTATCTTGTTATTCCTTTGCTCCTCCCTTATATTCACCCATACCGCCACCACCACCACCTCCATCTTCCAAAAAGTTTGTCTGCATTGTATAGCCTTTCTTTTTTTCTAAAACAAAGTAAGCATGAACAGGACTCAATTGCTGGTATGGAGAAAGTTGTGTAAATAAATAAGGTAATTAAATGTGTCTGTTCTAAAGATTCGTTAATACTTCTTCAAATGACTTTTGTATATCATCCTGAGCCTAATAGTCTAAATATTAGGTAGTTCTTACTGTTAATCATCTTCCTATAAAATTGAACTTGAGAAATGTTCGCTGATTATAGACTATACATGTTAGGGACAGTAACTTTGTCAACCATGTTGTAAATAAGTATTTTTGAAATCACATTTTGAGTCCTGGAGTTCACCTGCACAACAAGATGTTTCCTGCTTGATGGGCTGGCAGAAATTAAAGTTGGACAAGCACAAACATAGGGAGAAATTATCCTAGCCTGGGTTCTGACAGGAAGTATCTAGAACTGTAAAAGCAAGATCACACTGCCCAGGGCTGCCGGCCCGGCCTCCTCTGCCCACAGGCTCTTCAACTCAGCCCCCACCTACAGGATCCCAAAACCAATCTCATTCTCTTCTGACCCTGTACTCCTTCATCTGACTGAAAATAAGTCTCAAGGCTCATACAATTCTCCAGCATTCTGTGCTTCTTTATATACTTTTAACTATTTACTTAATTACTTGTATTTATTTGTTTGCTTTGTTTTGTTTTGTTTTCATGTTTTTATTTATTTCAGAGAGAGGAAGGAAGAGCGAGAGAGAAACATCAATGATGACAGAGAATCATTGATCGACTGCCTCCTGCACGAGCCTGCAACCTGGGCATGTGACTTGACCGAGAATCAAACCTTGACCTCCCGGTTCATGGGTCAGTGTTCAACCACTTAGCCACACCAGCCGGGGTTTTTTGTTTTTTAAATTGACACAGTTTATTCTAAAGAGAAGCACAGATGAGATTTCCAGTTATTGAAGAACGATCTTTAGAAAGGTCATTAACATTATCATGAACGTCCTTCATTCTACATTAAGCACCTTTAAGTCAGAAAACGGGTGTTTGGATTGTTTTGTTTTGTTGAGGTAACATTAGTTTACAGCATTATAGAAGTTTCATATGTATGACATTATATCTGCATATACTACATCGTGCTCACCACCAAAAGTCTAGTTTTCATCCATCACTACACAATTGGTCCCGTTTTTTGTTTCCCCCTCCCGTCACCCTCTTCCCCTCTAGTAACCACCAACTTGTTGTCTGCCTCTGTTTGTTTTTGTTTGTTTTGTTGTCCTGTCTTCTATACTCCACATATGAGTGAAATCACAGCATTTGTCTTTCTCCAGACTTATTTCACCTAGCACTGTGGTTGGCAAACCGCGGCTCGCGAGCCACATGCGGCTCTTTGGCCCCTTGAGTGTGGCTCTTCCACAAAATACCACATGCAGGCGCGCACGGTTATATATTTTGGATATTAACCCCTTATCAGACATATGATTTGCAAATATATTTTCCCATTCAGTAGACTGCCTTTTCAATTTGTTGATGGGTTCTTTGTTGTACAGAATCTTTTAAGTTTGATGTAGTCCTATTTGGGGTTTTTTTTCTGTTTTTTGTTTGTTTGTTTTTTGTTTTGTGTGTGGGTGTGTGTGTGTGTGTGTCTGTCTGTCTGGGTTGGGGAGGAGGAAGGTTTGCATTTGTTTCCCTTGCATTTCAAGTCAGATACACAAAAACATTGCTAAGACAAATGTCCAGAAGATAAGCTTGCCACCTATTTTTCTTCTATGTGTGTGTGTTTGTTTTGTTTTGTTTTGTTATTTTGTTTTGTTTTTAGAGAGAGAGGGAGGGAGATGGAGAGAGAGAAAGAGAAACATTGATAAGAGAGAGAAACATCGATGTGAGAGAGAAACATCCATCAGCTGCCTCCTGTATGCACCTCGACTGGAGATCCAGCCCACAACCTGGGCATGCGCCCTTACCAGGAAATGATCACTGAAAAGAACCAGTGATCTTTCAGTTTACAGGAAACTAACTGAGCCACATCAACCAGGGCTTTTCTTTGTGTTTTATGGTTTCAGGTCTTACATTCAAATCTTTGGTCCTGACCTCTTTTGTGAGGAGGGTGGAGATACTTAACTATCATTTCAATTTCCTCACTAGTAATCTGTCTTTTCAGACTTCCTAGTTCTTCATGATTCAGTCTTGGAAGTTGATCCTAAGAATTTACCCATTTCTTCTAGATTTTTTTTAATTAGTTGGCATTTATCTGTTTATAGTAGTCTCTTACGATTCTTTGAATTTCTGTAGTATCCATTTCTGATTTAATTTATTTGAGCCATCTTTCTTTTTTTCTTCATGAGTGAGTCTAGCTAAATTTTGTCAATTTTGTTTATCTTTTCAAAGAAGGAGCTCTTAGGTTCATTGGTCTTTTCTACTGCCTTTTCAGTCTCTATTTCATTTCTTTCCACTCTAAGTTTTATTATGTCCTTCCTTCTACTGACTTTGGGCTTCCTTTGTTCTTTTTCTTTCTCTCTCATTATTTTAGGAGCAAGGGTAGATTGTTTATTTGAGATTTTTCTTGTTTCTTGAGGTAGGCCTGTATCAATATAAACTTCCCTCTTAGTACCGCTCTTGCTGTATTATTTCTAGTTTCATACTGTGGTGGTTGAAAAGGACGCTTGATATGATTTCAACCTTCTTATGTTTATTGAGATTTGCCTTGTGTCCCATCATATAGTCTATCCTTGAGAATGTTCTATGTTCAATTGATAAGAATTTGTATTCTGTTGCTTTGTGATGGAGTGTTCTATTAAGTCCATCTGGTTTAATGTGTCATTTAAGGCTGACATTTCCTTGTTGACCTGTCTGGATAATCTATCTATTGATGTAAGAGGGATGTGAAAGTTTCCTATTATTATTGTACTAGAGGCCCGGTGCACAAAATATGTGCACTGGTAGGGTCCCTAGTGGTTGCTGGCTGCCAGCCAGGTACTCCCTCCCTTCCCCCGGCCGGCCCCACCCCCTAGTCGAACTCCCAGACAACTCCTAGTCAAGGGGACAATTTGCATACTATGCTTTTATTATATATGATTGCTGTCAGTGTCTCCCTTTAGGTCTTCTAATAGTTGCTTCATATACTTTGATGCTCTTATGTTGGTGCATATCCTATATAATAAAAGGCTAAATGAAAATTGACCAAACTGCGGAACGATCAGTCGCCATGACGCGCACTGACCACCAGGGGGTCCTATATAATAAAAGGCTAAATGAAAATTGACCAAACTGCGGAACGATCAGTCGCCATGACGTGCACTGACCACCAGGGGGCAGACACTCAACACAGGAGCTGCCCCCTGGTGGTCAGTGTGCTCCACTCATGGCTGGCACTCATGGCTAGCGAGCGCAGCCTCTCCCGCCTCCGCAGCAGTGTTAAGGATGTCCGACTGACGGCTTAGGCCTGCTCCCTGCAAAAGCAGGCCTAAGCCGTCAGTTGGACATCCCCTGAGGGTTCCCAGACTGCAAGAGGGTGCAGGCCAGGCTGAGGGACCCCCTCAACCCCAAGTGCACGAATGCTGTGCACTGGGTCTCTAGTATATTAATAAATGTTATGTTTCCTTGATGAATTGTCCCCTCTATCATTATATGATGTTCATCTTTGTCTCTTGTTATCTTTTCTGACTTGAAGTCTATTTTGTCTGATATAAGTATCACTTTCTTTTGGTTACCATGTGCTTAGAGTATCATTAGCTGCTAGTGACACCAGGTTTGTGGGTGCTGGAGGGCTGGGATCTCACTTCTGCCACTGTTGGGAAGAGGGGCAATACCTGGGCCGCAGATACCATCACAGTTCCTGGAGCCTCCAGTCTCAGGTGCTGCCACATTTCCTGGAGTCTCTGGTTGTGGGCCCTGCCACCACTGCTCCTTTGGTTGCACTGCCTCCACCAGGTCCAGTCCATCCACCTTCAGATGTATATACATATGGATCTCGCAGCCACCCTGTTGTGCTATGCAAAGCATCCTTTGTTGGGTTATGGGTGACCTACTGGTTATAACTTAAAGGGAAAAGACAAAAAGGATGATTCATATTGTCATCATGCTGATGTTTAATGATGTCTGTCTCCTCCTTAGGACTCTAAGCTCCTTGAAAAAAGAGACTGTGTCTGTCTCATACATGGCTTTATGTTCAATGACTAGCGGAATGCCTACTATATTGTTGGTACTCAGTAAATCTTATTCCTGAAATATTATGATTTACTAAAGGGCCAGTACATGAAACTCATGCACGGGGGGGGGTGGTCTCCTCAGCCCAGCCTGCACCCTCTCCAATCCGGGACCCCTCGGGAGATGTCCGACTGCCAGTTTAGGCCTGATCCCGGTGATCAGACATCTCTCTCACAATCCTGGACCACTGGCTCCTAATCACTCACCTGCCTGCCTGCCTGGTTGCCCCTAACTTCCCCCCTCTGCCAGCCTGATCGTCCCTAACTGCCCCCCCTGCTGGCCTGGTCACCCCTCACTGCCCCACCTGCTGGCCTGGTTGCCCCACGCAGCCTGCTGTTCAGTCATTGCATGAGGGTGTCCTGACCAATTTGCATATTACCCTTTTATTAGTATAGATAGGCTATGATTGCCCCACGCAGCCTGCTTGTTCAGTTGTTTGGTCATCCCTCACTAACCCCCCTGCCATCCTGGTTGCCCTATGAAGCCTGCTTGTTCAGTCGTTTGGTCGTCCCTCACTAACCCCCCTGCTGAGCTGGTTGTAGGCAGCCATCTTGTTGGGGCGTGAGGATTAGTTTGCATATTACCTCTTTATTATATAGGATAATAAGAAATATATATTTGGTCTCTGCCCCTGTTTCTGGCACAGAGACCCTAAAACTCTTAGAATTTCCTAAGTGATTAGAAGGATAGAGGTGACTTGTCTTTTTTATGTTAATAAGGTGACTTTTGGAAAGCACTTAAGGTTGGGGGCTGGTTGCCAATAGAGCCAACCATGTAATTAGAGGATTGAAACTTTCAGTCCCACCCCCTGACCTCTGAGTACCCTAGAAGCCAGGTAACTTTCTCTCCTCTGCCCAGTCTCTGCACAAGTCTCTGCCTGGAACCCTTGAAAACTAGGACTCTACCTTGCTCTTACTGGGCCAGCCCCCTCCTCCAGGGACTAAAGTCCAGTCCCTGAATGTCCTCAGGCCTCTGAATCATGCTGGTTCACATCTCCCTACTAGTTTTACTCCCTTCACTCCCAGCAGCTGGACCTTCTTCCCAGTATGGGCCCTATCTCCTCACAGGCTGTATCCATCTGCCAGGTCCTGGCTCCTCCTTGTCTGGCCCCTTTCAATAACAACAGAGTGCCAGTTCTCAGTGTGGATACCTAAAAGGAGATTCCCAGCAAATAGACCCTCAAAGTACCTCCAAATTCCAAACATGAGACAAATGTATCCATCTTTCCTACCCTGTTGTATGGAGAAAAATATTATCCCCCACTATAATGTACTATACTGTCCTAAACTCCAATGAAAGGCTCAATAAGAGCATTTAAAACATAGCCTACTGAGGAACATGATTCATTCTCAAATACGTTCTGAAATATTTTTAAAATTCACAAACAAAGCACAATCATATGCATGTTAAAACAGTGCAAATGGAAAACATGAAATCAATTACCAATTGCTACTCTATCCGGAGAGGCACTCAGGAGAGAGAGCAATGATTGCTAGTTGTTGTTAGTGTAGTAGTAGCAGCCAGCTTTAATCTGTGTCCACTGTGGGCTAGTCAAAATTATCTGAGATCTTCACCATAGACTTGTAAAAAGAGTCGACATCCTCCTCTTAAAGATGAGAACGTGGAAGTGAAGTAGCTCTCCCAATGTGACAAAGCTTCTGAAGCGTAGAAGATCTGAACCAGTGTCTATCCAAGACCAAAGGCTGTGTTTTATCTCAACTCCACGCTGCCTCGGGAGAAGAACTTGCTACTGAGTGACATCACCTGGCAAGGAGGAGGAAGAAGGAGCTTCTTCATGAGGCGAAGTCATGTGCAGAATGAGCACATGGTAGAAAGTATAAAATCTATTTGTCTAGCAGGAGTGAGAAAGTTACTAGGGATGGTTGCAGAGTATGAGTATGGTGAATAAGAGGACCACCATTTAAGGGTGTTGAAGATCAAGAAGGATAAAAATTTAGACCTCATAGCACAGGCTCTGAAGAGCCTACATGGCCTTTTGAATTGGATGTTGACTGCAGAGATTTCTTTATTGGAAGCTGTGTGTAGGGTGTGATGAGTGAGGAGAGCAGAAGCAGGGGACCCCGTGAGGGCCTGTGTCGGGATGACTGGAGAAACAACTGGAAGGATAAGAAGGAAAAGGAGGGGCTGAGGAAAGACTGGCAGCTCATGGGAAAAGAGGGTGTGAAAGGCAGGAAAAGGGTGGCCGTGGGGAATGAAGAAAGATTTCAGAAGTGTCTATTCTAATTAACTGTGAGGGGGAATTGTGTGACCTAAATTACAGTCACTTGGGTGGAGTGAAAAAGAGGAAAGAGACTATAAAGACTAAGAGAGAAAATTGATGCTGGAGTCAGTTGTTATAGATCACTTGTTCTAACAGCCTACAAGGAAAATGAGATGAGCTGGAAAAGTTAAAAGAAGATTTTTTTTTCCTGTGTAATTAAGAGCTTGAATACAACAGAAAGAGAACAACAGGGTAGGAAAGATGGCTACATTGAGCCCTCACTGATATTTAGGAGATTCCCCAGGTAACTGTGACAACCTCGTGCAAGGTGAGCTCACAGCTTTCCAAGCGTCTAGGACAGTGGTCGGAAGACTCATTACTCAACAGAGCCAAATATCAACAGTACTTATTCAAAATAGACTCACCCAGGCCAAAAAACCGACTTCTGCGCATGGGCCACAAAGTTTCAATCGCACTGTATGTGCGCGCCCACACGTGGTATTTTGTGGAAGAGCCACACTCAAGGGGCCAAAGAGCCGCATGTGGCTCGCGAGCCGCAGTTTGCCAACCACTGGTCTAGGATGAGCCAGGTTGTCACTGCAGATCCTGACTCCTGACATACAACTGGCCTTGGGCCCTTCGTTAAGTCACTTATAATCCATTTCCTAATGTGTAATGTGGGAGCAATAACCCTTTCCCTGTCTACCCAGCACCGTTTCCAATCAACACTAGGAACTCATTAAGCTGGGTAATTACCTTACAGAGTAGTTATAATATAGATAAGCAAGGACGGGGGGGAAAGTTTAAAAGTACTATAAATGTCATTAACCAGTAAATGTTATTTGCCAAAGTGTATCAATATGTATCATGTACCATGACATGATTTTATTTATGCTAGTTCCTGGGTTTAAGACACTCATGGAGTGAAATAACACACTCTGCTTCTCTGGGGAAAATTATTTATGTGTAATTTTTAATATGTTGACAGCTGTGGTTCCTAAATATCCACCTGAATAAACTGCAAGAGAGTCAATGGGACTTTTACATAGAGGCCTGTGGGTCCCACTCCTGGAGATTCTGATTCTGCAGTTCTGGACTCAGACTTGGGCGGGGGGAGGTGGAGGGGAGGGTGGGGTGTCTGTACTATTCAAAGTTCCTAAGATGGTTCCATCATGCAGGCAGTTTAGGGGAGTACTAACTGAGAATATACCAGTACCTTCTAGAAGCCCTCCATGGAAGAACCTGTGAGTCAGATATCCAGTGCCTGTGACTTCCCAAGACACTCTTGGCCCACACCTGCTCCCGGAGTCACCTCCTCGTTGCTCTTTTTCCTTTTTCTTAAAGCAGCCTCCATCGGCCCAACCCTTAGGGTTCCGTCCCCCTTCCCAAGACCAGCTGCAATAAGGGCAGGCATCGCCTTTTCCTCTTCCTGCTGTGCTGTCCCTGCAGATACGCACACAGGCCCTTTCCCTCTTAAGGGGTGTTAACTGATGATCTACACAGGAGAAGAAAAACAAAAGACAAAAAACTTGGGGAAGAGGTAAAGGTTTCAGACTCTCTGAGCTCTTGCCACCACAATCGCAGCCTGTGGTTCTTGGGAAACAGCCCATCAGAGAGGGATTTTTTGAGAGTAAAACGCTGAGAAGGTTCTGGTGACTTAGGAGGATCCTGGGTTCACCTTCCCCCATAGACACATCGAATCTGCAGCTACACACAGGACAACTTCCTCTGGAAAAACACCTACAACCCCCAGCCCTCACATCACACGAGCAAGAGGGAAACAACAGTGAGCTGGGCAGAGAGACTGAACCACAATTTCACCATAAAGGGCACTCAAACCAGGAGCTTTTCCCTAAGGAGTGAAGGGTCTGAACCCCACATCAAGCACCCCAACTTTTAAGATCTTCATCTGAGAGGTGAGTTCTCAAAACATTGAGCTTTGAAAACCCATGGGGCTCCTCATAATGAGACCCATGGGCTATAAGGATCTGAGAAATGGCTGTTAAAGGGCCTAGGTGCTCAGACTCACCTGCCCCAGGGCTCTGCAAGAAGGCAGACAACATTACGTGAATGAAGCTCCTAAAGTGTAGGCCTGAGGAGCAGCATCTCATTCCGCACATATCTAAGAGCCAGCGTCTTTATTTTTGTTTGTTTTCAATGTTAGTCTTCTCTCTCTCTCTCTCTCTCCCCCCTTCCCTCCCTCCCTCTGTGGGCACCATCTCTATGCTCTCCCTCTGCCTAATTCCAGCCAGCAGGTGTCATCTTCACACCCTCCCTCTACCGTGCTCCAAACTCCAGTATCTCCCAAAGGGAAGCTTTTACACATGTCTTGTTGTCCTAGAAGCATCAGAAGAAAAATAATCTGTTGCATACAAGGGAACCCCCATAAGACTATCATTACCATTACACCAGTCTTAAATGTTAAAAGGACTTCCTTATACTGAAAATAAAGGGTGCTGACTAGTAACAAGAAAACATATGAAAATACAAATTTCACTGGTGATGATAAAAGTAGTGGATTCATCACTTATAAATCTAATAGCAAAGCCTACTAGTAATGGAAAGCCAACATCTAGTATGATATTGGTGGTAGAAACGCAAAGGAGGGGAAGAAAAAGTAAAAGACATTCACACAAAAAAATCTTATGAACATTATATACCATTTTTACATTCACAATTAAGTCATATTTTCCTTCATTACATCATGGAAGAACGAAATAATGTCGATGGCATATTTGCAATCATCCTTTTTTTTTTTACATCTTTCCTCCTAGCCACGATGTCTACCTTTTCCCAAATACCAACTCATACCTACATTTCCTTCAGCACTTGTTTCAGAGCTCACCTACTCCTGGAAGTCCTCCTGACTAGTCCCAGTTGATGGACTCCCTTCTCCCTTCCACACTTATGGAAACAGTTGGTTCCGTGTCATATTACACTAATGAATATTGCGCTTGGTCTTGTTAAGTCAGTTCTAGGGATTGTATTGTCACTTCCTCAAATTAGGATCCCCAGCTCAGCCCAGCGCTATCAGAATCCCTGTGCGGACCACTTTCCCACTTCCAGCTGGAAAGTAGGAAGCAGCAAAATAACAGGATGACTTGCTTGCAGGTTCCAGGCCTCTTCCCAAGCTCTCAATATGTGGCTTTTGGCAGCAAGACTAATTGTCGACCTGTCGAGCTGATGGGATGAGCCTGCCAATGGAAGCTACTTCGTTCCTCTAGCCTAACAGAGCCATGAAAGGCTGTGACTGATATTAAACAGTGGTTTTTGCAAGATCTGCTGAATTTATCGGGGGTGTGATATTTACCTCTACAATTCCTGAAGATAGCTGCCAGTTCTTAATTGGATTTAGAATCCAATGACATTATATCTCAACCATGAATCTTGCTGTTTAGCTTACTTTTAATTTTGTCTATTTTTTTACTTGTTTTTAAAATCATGATAAAACTAAGTTGAACTAAGAATAAAGAGTTTAGGGTACTTATAATAAAGAAACTTCAATTCACTGTAGGTTTAAAAATACATTTTACTGAACCTTAACATTATTTTTCATATTTACTCTTCATAGTATCTTATCTGATTGGAGCCCCATTGTAGAGATTGATTCAGAAGGAGAGTCTCTTTTGGGTCAGACTACAGTGAGATCAACAGGATTGAGAATTAGATTTTTAAAGTTAAATTGCTATGATCTGAAGAGTAAATCCATTTAAAGGATCTCTGCACCAGGCAGGGGACTGCACACAACATGCTCCACAGTGCCTTCCAAGTAGATTTAGCCCTTTCCAGAGTTTAGGAATCTCATTCCTGGGGTGTTACTGCCATCTAGTGGAAATTTTACTAAGTGTGAAATAAATGCTTTCTCGAAGTTTTTCTCCTCACTACTTTTACCTCCCATTTTCTTTTTGTTTGTTTGATGACCGCTTTATTGCGATTCTAGAGGCCCGGTGCATGAAATTTGTGCATGGGTGCAGTCCCTAGGCCTGGCTGGTGATCAAGGCACAAGCATCTGGTGTGGAAGGGCAGGTCCCAGCTGACCTCTGGGCCCTTGGGCCCCCATGCGCCCACCTCTGCCTGCATCACGTCACTGGAGTCCCCAGGTGAAGATGCAGTGAGTGCAGCTGGACACCGCGGGCCGGGGCGCAGCATGGGCCTCTGGGCCACCCAGCGGCACCGCACGAAAGCTGGGCAGGCAGTACACTCTCTCCCGGCCAGCCTCGCAGACCCACTCCTACGTGAACCCTTGGGAAGCCCGACCGGCCCCTGCGGTCCCTGTGGCTGTGACCGGGCTCACCTGGAAGAGGCCTGGCATCCCAGGGGAAGGTAGAAGGGGGAGTGAGAGCGAGCTCAATAGACACCCCGCATTCTCACTGCATCTCCATCCCCATCACCCCCGCCACCAGGCACCGCAGGAGGTTGGTCACCACCATCCACCCCTAATTCCCTGTCCCAGCCCAGGGTCCAGCCCTGATCAAGTGATTAGGGCCTGCCGGCCACTGGTCACCATCTGCAAAGTGATCAGTCAGGGCCAGGCTCCCCACCCGGCTCCCTCAACACCAGGGAGCCAGGCAGCGACCCTGTCCCCCCGCCGCCGCCACTGGTCGCCGTCTGCGGGTTAATTGGCTGGGATATCAGGCCCCTGCTCACACCTGCCTTGGTCTGGCACCACCTGCTCACCTGCTCCACCATCCTGCCGTGGTCCCGCTCTCATTGGGGCCCATCCACTGCCACCACTGAGAGCACATCGCCAACACCGCCATGTTCAACACCACCCCCGGTGGTCAGTGCACATCATAGCAAGTGGTCGAACTCCCAGTCAAACTCCCAGTCGAGGGGACAATTTGCATATTAGGCTTTTATTATGTAGGACTAGAGGCCCGGTGCACGAAATTCGTGCACTGGGGGGTGGGATTCCCTCAGCCCAGCCTGCCCCTCTCACAGTCCGGGAGCCCTCAGTGGATGTCCTACTGACGGCCACAGTCTGGCAGCAGAGGCTCGGAGTAGGCGTCCTGTGTGTGTGTGTGTGTGTGTGTGTGTGTGTCTGCTGGGGCCTGCTTCCAGCCGCGCCATGTAGGCTCAGAGCAGTTGCCTTGTGTGTGTGTGTGTGTGTGTGTGTGTGTGTGTGTGTGTCTATGTGTGTGTCTGCTGGGGGCCTGCCCCCAGCCACACCGTGGAGGCTTGGAGCAGGCGCCCCTCTGTGTTGATCTCTCAGGCTCCTGGCCTCCACTGCGTGTTTTTCTCTCCCTTGAGCTGTGGCCAGGGTGGGGTGCTGCCTACAGGCTGCGCTTTCCTGCTCATGGATCACCGGATCACTGCAGAGACCGGGGGCAGGCCCTGCTGGGTGCTGCCTGTGGGGAACTTTCCTGCTCTGGGATCGCCCAACAGTGATGATTAAATCCAAAATTTATATGCTCTGCTTTGATTAATCCATAACAACCAATTACCATTGCTTACCTTTATTAGATTTTCCCAACACCATTACACTCCTGACTAATGAAAATGCTAAGAGGAGTCTATTAAGAGCTTGCACAATATCGTTATAGCTAATGCCGAATGGTTAATTGTCTTCAGTTGGTGAGTGATGTCCTTATGATATATGGGACCACGACTACATAAAAAATGAGTTCATATCAAGCACTTTGAAGATCACATAGCACAAAATAAGTGCTCAGTGAGTAGCGTGATCACATGATAGAAGCCAGGGTACTTTCTTTAGAGAGTAAAAGTGAAATTTGTTAGCTGTTACTATTAATATACAGCATAGTCTACTTTGCATAATTGAAATAATAGTATAGACCAGCGGTTCTCAACCTGTGGGTCGCGACCCCTTTGGGGGTCGAACGACCCTTTCACAGGGGCTGCCTAAGACCATCGGAAAACACATATATAATTACATATTGTTTTTATGATTAATCACTATGCTTTAATTATGTTCAATTTGTAACAATGAAAATACATCCTGCATATCAGATATTTACATTATGATTCATAACAGTAGCAAAATTACAGTTATGAAGTAGCAACGAAAATAATTTTATGGTTGGGGGTCACCACAGCATGAGAAACTGTATTAAAGGGTCGTGGCATTAGGAAGGTTGAGAACCACTGGTATAGACAAATGGCCATTCTTAACGCTATCTCCCCAATTTCTTTTCTCTTTCTCTGTCACGGGTGTCCTCAGGTGCTCCCAGAATAGAAAATGTTTGCTCAGTCCTTGGAAACTTCTTTGAAAGTTGGGGTTTTGTGCCAACAGGACAATATTTCTGTTCAGACAAAACTGATTTGTCAGAACCACGTAAGAGAAATTTGAAATTGGGCCCATTTTAAAATATTTAGTGCCTGATGATAATCTGCTCATAGTAGAAACTCAAAAAATATTTGTTCATTGAGTGTAGTGAAAGTTCAAGTCAGATCCCAAAGAGCCAGAAAATAAAGTTTAAACTTCATTTTATAAACCAGAGCTTCCCAGAAGATGTTCCTAGAATAGGTAAGCAATGTGCTAAGATCCTGATCCCCTCCTTCCACTAGGGACCCAGCTCAGTGTTCTATTCTCCAGGTGTTCTAGTAAAAATACGACGAATATGATGTAAAAATATGACAAATGCCCATAGATGCCATGAGTGAAAGAGGATGGAAAGCAATGGGGAGCCACTTAAGATAACTGAGCAGTGGAGGTATAAGATGATAGCAATATTTCCAAAAAGACTATTAGGCTGGTGGTAGAGTACAATGTAGAGCCCAGGCTTGACACTAGAATCATTGGGAAGACGAGAAGGAAGGAAGGAAGGAAGGAAGGAAGGAAGGAAGGAAGGAAGGAAGGAAGGAAGGAAGGAAGGAAGGAAGAAAGGGGAGGAAGGAAGGAAGGAAGTAAGGAAGGAAGGAAGGAAGGAAGGAAGGAAGGAAGGGAGGAAGGAAGGGAGGAAAAATTAAATTTGTTTCTTCTCCCTTCCCCTCACCTTTCAAATAATACCCTGATATTTTCCACAATATGAGATTTTTAAAAAATTGAATTTATTGGAGTGACATTAGTTAATAAAAGTATATAGGTTTCAGGTATACAATTCTACAATATATCATCTGTACTATATTGTATTGTATTTACCACCCCAAGGCAAGTCTTCCATCACCATTTATCCCTCCTTTACCTTCTTCTACCCCCACGCCCCTCCCACCTTCTAGCAATTACCACACTGTTGTCTATGTCCATGAATCTTTTTTCTTTACTTAATCCCATCACCCTTCTCACCCAGCCCCCAACACCCTCCCCTCTGACAGCTGTCAGTCTGTTCTCTGTGTCTGTGACTCTGTCTCCACTTCACAATATGTGATTGACTCTACTCCCAGGTCCGTGGGTGAGCCCTGACTGGCTTAAAGTAACCAGCATTTCTCTTCCCCAGGCCACAAAGATTGGTCCAAGAATGGGCACATAGCCCAGTCCAAGATTTTTTTTTAATCTTTATTGTTGAAAGTATTACATATGTCCCCTTTTTTTCCCTATTAACTCCTTCTAGCCCACACTCACCTTCTGCCCCAAGCCTCCACCACATTATTGTCTGTATCCATGGGTTATGAGGGTTTTTAAAAAATAATAATAATAATAAGGACTCCTTAAAAAATAGATTCTTGCCCTGACCGGTTTGGCTCAGTGGACAGAGCATCAGCCTGCAGACTGAAGGGTCCCAGGTTCAATCCCAGTCAAGGGCACATGCCCAGGTTGCAGGCTCGATCCCCAGTTGGGGGCGTGCAGGAGGCAGCCATTCAATGATTCTCTCTCATCATTGATGGTTCTATCTCTCTCTCTCTCTCTCCTTTCCTCTCTGAAATCAATAAAAATATTTTTTAAAAGATTTTTACATTCTGTCTGAAGTTGACATAGGATGCATGTAACCTTAAGTGGTTGGCAACCATCTTTAGACCATGATGGAGAGCCTACGTGAGGATGGTGGTGGGGACACAGAGATGGTGAAAGAGAAACTGGGACCAGGTCCCAGCACTTACCCCACAGATGAAGGCTCCTGAAGCCTGTCCTATCTCTGGCCTCTGTGGTTACTGCTTTCATTCCTGTTTTGCTTAAGCCAGTTTGAGTCTTATTTTATTTCACTGAAAAATTGCTGATGCACAGGCTAAAGGGACCCTCAGAATAAGGGAGAAGTGAGCATTTGCAATAATCTAGCACTCTGCAGTGCAGCTATTCAAGGATGAGACCAGAGGAATCTAAGAGGCCTTTGGAGTAACTAGCCATGAAGGGTGGCATTGGGATGGAAGTGGAGAACTGGCTCTGAGCTTCACCAGGAAAGAAGCGGTGCCAGCCAGAATGGTTTCTGTCCTGAGCCCTCCCTAGATCAACACTACTGCCTTCTCCTCAGGGTTAAGGAAGGCCACCAACTCCTCCCTAGAGAAATGATGCAACCAGTCACTAGATGGCAGCTGGATCTGCCAGGAAAGAGTTGGGAAAAAACTAGAGAAAGATTTGCTTGAGCAGGTTCCAGGAATAAAAAGAGGCGAGTAGAAACATGGGGGAGGGGCCCAGTGGATAAAACGTCTGACTGAAGGGTCCCAGGTTTGATTCTGGTCAAGGGCACATGCCCAGGTTTCGGGCTCAGTCCCCAGTAGGGGACATGTGGAGGCAGCCAATCAATTATTCTCTCTCATTATTGATGTTTCTCTCTCCCTCTCCCTTCCTCTCTGAAATCAATAAAAATATATTTTTAAAAAGCATGGGGGAGGGGAAGATTGTGAAAGAAAAATTGCTGAAGGAAAAAGAAAACATGGTTAGAAACGTAGAGAATGGGAAGGCAATATATGAGTGGGCTCGGAACCAAACAGATACCAGTTCAAGAATAGATACCAGTTCCATCTCGTACCAGCTGTCTTAGTTCATCTCCCTAAGGGTCCCTTTCCTGTCTGTAAATGAGCATGATAATGCCACTTTTAGATGACAGAATTATAAACAGGAAGCCCCTAGCAGAGTGTCTGGCAGGAGTAAGCATTCTTACTTGTATCTCATAAGAATAAGATGAACGAGCCCTGGCTGGGTGGGTCAGTTGGTTGGAGCATCATCCTGTACACCAAAAGGTTCCAGGTTCGATCCCTGGTCCAGGCACATATGGAGCCAAATGATCACATCAATGTTTCTCTCTCTCTCTCTCTCTCTCTCTCTCTCTCTTCCTCTCTCTCTAAAAATCAATGAAAACATATCCTCAGGTGAGGATTTTTTTTAAAAAAAGAAGATGGATGTATACAGGAAGACAGGAGAGGAAGAAAGTGAAACACTGTTTTACTCATATCCTGACCCTCCTCTGTAGCAAGCAGCGAGGATTCACTAATTAAAAGAGATCACACTAAAAGAAATGGCTTTTGAAAAGTGCCAGTGTTTACTTAATTTCCTCTGTTTTGTACTATTCTCTCACAGAGCCATGTAGTAAATATGTGTTGAATT
>NW_005356751.1:2941922-2943186 GCF_000412655.1 Myotis brandtii | reverse complement strand
AATTTTATATATTTATATATACTAGAGGCCCAGTGCACGGATTTGTGCACCAGCAGGGTCTCTGGGCCTGGCCTGCAGGACATCCCCTGAGGGGTCCCAGATTGCCAGAGGGCATAGGCCAGGCCAAGGGACTCCACCGGTGCACGATGGGGGCAGGGAGGAAGTGGGAGTTGGCCAGTGGGGGAGGGACCATGGGAGGGCTCCAGGGGTGTCCAGACCATCTCGCTCAGTCCTGATAGGCCAGGCCCCAGCAGTAAGCTCACCAGTCGAAGCATCTTGGGACCATGGGAGGGCTCCAGGGCGTGTCCAGACCATCTCGCTCAGTCCCGATGGGCCAGGCCCCAGCAGTAAGCTCACCTACTGGTCTACCAGTCAAAGCATCTTCCCCCTGGTGGTCAGGGCACGTCATAGCAAGCAGTTGAGCAGCCTTAGCATATCATTAGCATATTACACTTTGATTGGTTGAACTGCCGACCAGACAACTGGACACTTAGCATATTAGGGTTGTATTATATAGGATATCTTAGGGGCTTGATTTCAGTTGTCATAATATGGCACTACCTCATCCTAAATTTGGGCTGACTGGGCCAGGAGGGCCAACTAGAAATGCAGTCTCCTGCCCTTATCCACCACTGGCGCTTTTGTTCTACCTTGAAACTCTTGCCTCAGGTGACAGCCTGGCAATTTGGCTGGGGTTGGGCGGGGGTGGAAAAGGGAGCCTAGCAAATCTGAGAAACAAAGAGAGGCCAGGCTGAAAACCCCCAGGACCAGGAAGGAGAGATGGGATTCTGATTTGGCAGCGCACCTGCTACCTGCTACTAATAAATACTAGGACTGGCTGGTATTTATTTATAGGGCACTTCACTGATCATCACAAATAAGTCATCTCTATAAGGCACTCTATCGACGGCAGCAATAAATGATGGCCCTACGCCTGCATTATCTCCTCTAACCGGAACATCCGCTAAGTGTGTCTTATCATCACCATTTTTAAAAAATTCTTTATTGTTTAAAGTATTACATTTGTCTCCTTTTTCCCCATTGACCTCTCCCCGGGCCATCGCCATTGTTGTAAGGAAACTGCAGCTCCGAGATGGAAAGTACTTCGGTCACAACGCAGGAGTCCAGTCTTGCCCCACCACCACCACCACCACCACCACCACCACCCCAGACATCCAGGCGCGGGCGGAGCGGTGTCCGAGTCCCCAGGGAGCCGCCTTAACCTTGAGGGACGCCCGCGGGGGCGGGCCCGGAGCGCAGGTGG
>NW_005356751.1:2904826-2941380 GCF_000412655.1 Myotis brandtii | reverse complement strand
GTTCCTGCTCTACCGCGACGAGACGCTCACCTACGCGCAGGTGGACCGGCGCAGCAACCAAGTGGCGCGGGCGCTGCGCGACCACCTCGGCCTGCGCCAGGGAGACTGCGTGGCGGTTTTCTTGGGCAATGAGCCGGCCTTCGTGTGGCTGTGGCTGGGGCTGGCCAAGCTGGGCTGTGCCATGGCGTGCCTCAACTACAACATCCGCGCCAAGTCCCTGTTGCACTGCTTCCAGTGCTGCGGAGCGAAGGTGCTACTGGCCTCGCCAGGTGAGCCCGGGGCGCGCTTGGCCCTGGCATTGGGCTCCTCAGAGGGGAGGGTGTGGGGGGTCAGATCGGATCTGGAGGTGTAGAGGGAGGGGATGGCAACCCTTCCTAGAAATGCTAAGTCATGATCGTTAGAACCATCCGTGGGAGCTGACCGTCCCAGGCACTGTGTCAAGCACTATCCGGTGTTGCTTTTCATCCTCACAACAGGTAGGGTTTACTATGGGACTTTATAGGTGAGGCCACTGGGGCCAGAGAGGTGAAGCCTCATACCCCAAGTCAAAGAGCTGGGAGGAAGGGGTCAGGTCAGCAGGGCTGTTCACCGTGAGAGTCCAAGCTCTTAAACACGACTGACTGCGTTCAAATGTAGAGGATCGTGACTGTGAACAACAGTGGATCCCCCCAAAATTGTTCTCGCTTCTGCTGCTTGACTGGCTGTGTGATCGTGGGAAAGTCACTTTCCCTCTCTGACCCTTGGTTTCTTCCTGTGCAATGACTGCTTCCAGTTCCCAGGTACTATTAGCCTCCCTGGATTCTCACTGCAGAAAGGGGACCCCACTGATCCCCGAGGAGAAGACTCTGGGGATCTGCTGCAGTGCCCTGGTGAGCCCCTTTAGCATCGATAGCAGTAGTGACCTTTGGTTCTGTGGTTACCTCCTGCCATATTCCTGCCATATTTCAGGTAACTGCATGCTGCAGTGGTGACCAGGCCAGGAAGCAACCAAGAACCTGTTACCCCCCAGGCTGCTGGTTTTCCCTTCCCAGAAAACTTGTCTCTGCACATGAGTAAGGACCAGCAGTTGCTTCTCGCTGTGCTAGTAAGAGGAGGCCAGCCAAGTGCGGGCTGAAAGACCTGGAGGAATAGGGAGTCAGGGAGCCTCACCTTTCTGGGATGCCTTTCTGACAAGGCCCTATGCCGGATGCTTTGATTAATTACCCTGAGAGATAACCTAGCATTACCCCTATTACAGAATTGAGGGAAATGAGGCTTGAAATTCCAACCTAGGCCCTAGCTGGGTTGTTCAGTGGTTAGAGTGTCAGCCCACAGACTGAAGGGTCTCGCGTTCCATTCCAGTCAAGGGCATCTATCTCAGCTGCAGGCTCAATCCCTGCCCCCATGGAGGTGTGTGGAGGAGGCAACCCAATAGATGTGTCTCTCTCACATTGATGTTTCTCTCTCTCTAAAAATCAATGGAAAAATTATCCTCAGGTGAGGATTAATAGCAACAACAACAAAATTCCAACCTAGGTCTGTCCAACTTCAGAGCCCATGACCTCGCTTGGGTCGTGTTCCTTCCTCTACATGGCTGTACAGCACTAGAGCTGGAAGGGATCAAGCATCCATCTGCTCTCCCCCTTCATTTCACAGCTAAGGAAACGGAGGCAAGCTAAGCAGTTTGCCTTTCAGGAAGATGAGATATCTGTTCACTTGTGAGAAACCTGGAAATTTTCACATGTTTCATGTGGCATAATAGATCCCAAAAATGAAGGTGTTATCTAAAAGTTTAAAAGCAGGGGAGGGGGAGCAGTTTTAAAGACAGCGGAGTTATTTGGAGGGCATGGTCCTTTCAAGAAAACTCCCAATAGTTTCTAGTTGCCTGGGAAATGAGACAACTTCACTATTTAACCCAGTGGTTGGCAAACTGCGGCTGGGCAAACCGTGGCTCGCGAGCCACATGCGGTTCTTTGGCCCCTTGAGTGTGGCTCTTCCACAAAACACCGGCTCTTCAACAAAATTCCAACTTCTGCACATGGGCCACAAAGTTTCAATTGCACTGTACGTGCGCGCCCGCACGTGGTATTTTGTGGAAGAGCCACACTCAAGGGGCCAAATTTTAACCGAAAGACTCTCTTAAATCTGTTACTTTACCAGTCAATTCAGAAGGAAGTTCTTAGCACAGTGATCTTTGTACCACTTCAGGAGGGATTGAAATACTATTAAACTGCACAGGACTGTCCGTCATTGTGTGACGGTGGGAATACATTCTGAGAAATGCATTGTAAGGCAATTTGTCACTGTGCCAGCATCATAGAATGCACAGACCTAGATGGTATAGCCTACTACACACCTTGGCTATCGATTATACCACTGTTGTATATATGGTTCATCATTCACCAAACCGTTATCATGCAGCACATGACTATATCCCAGGCCCCCAGTGAGGAAGGTCAAGGACTGGGAGTTTTGTTGACAAAGAACTTGGGTTTAAATGACCATAATAAAGTTTGGTTCTGAATTTCAGGTCAAAAATACAACCAGATATCTCCATGTCCACCCAGACAGTCCTCTGCCGTTGAGCATTATTGTTTGGGTCATTTTACATGGGGAGTATAATGAAATTCTAACATTTAGATCACACTTGAACCAGGCTTTCCAGTGGACCCATGACTTTCTCTAGCAGTAAACTGACCTTTGAGAGAGGGCACACATTTGCAAAACATTCAGTTTTTCCAAATCACTGAGGGACTATGGCACATCCTGTGAATTACACTCTGACCAGAATCAGTTCCCGCAAAGGAGGTAGCACAGAGTCCAAAGTTGCATGCTGAGGAAATGTGCCCATGTGTAAATGTGTCGAATTGACAAATTCTTAGAATTCTTTCAAGTTGGAAGGAATCTTACAGATATTCTAATCCTATAATTCTCCAACTTCGGTGAATGTGTTATACTTCAGTTTAAAAAAAAACAACTTTAAAAAATAAATTTTAATAAGCATAAGAATCACCTGGGAAGCTAGATTATTTTGAAAAGTTGATTCCTGAACTCCAATCCCCCAAAAGCAGTGATCCGGAAGAACTGTGGTGGGACCCAGGGATGTGTATGTTTATAATAAGCCCCACCCCTTCCCCGGATGATTTTGAAGCAAACAGTCTGAGGACTAGACTTTGAGAAACGATTAGTCTAATTTTCACTTGTTACATAGCTGAGCAATTTCCCAGAGAGGTGATATCACTAGCCTGGAGTCACATGGCTAGTTAGCAACAGAGAGCTGGGGACAGAACCCAATTTTCTTTCTCACTTCCAGGGCACTTCTTATCCTGTTACACCATCTGAACATGGTACATAAAGGTGAGGGGTTTTAGAACTACGTGTTGGAGTGATGACAATTCAGTAGGGTTTGAGTCTGCACAATGAGGAATTTCAGTGCCCAGTTATTTCTTCAGAATTTACTCTATTTCCCAAAAGTCAAAGATTCACAAACACTTCCCCAAATCAAACAGAAGCCCCGTCTCCCAGAGAATATCATCTTCTCTCTGTAGTACATTTCAGGATCCTTCTCCATGGCAGGGTATGGTGTAAATAATTACATGGAAAACAATTGCCTTCACTTATTTGAATCTGTGTTAGCTTTATTGATAGAAGCCAACTTGTTGGTCTGGCAGTTTTTCAAGCAATTTCCCAAACATGGAATATGAGAAACACAGGAATTAATTAATTACCTACACTAATAAAAGAGAAACATGCAAATTGGTGTCACTCTGCTACGCCCACCAGCCAATCAGAGTGACTATGCAAATTAACCCAACAAAGATGGTGGTTAATTTGCATAAGTAGGCACAGAGCGAAGACTGAAGGCTCTGGCCGGAGTGAAGACTGAAGACTGAAGAGGCTTGGCTTCTCCACTGCGGCCAGACCAAAGGCCTGGGTCCCAGGTGCCAGAGGAAAACCGGTGCCAGCAGCCAGGGGAAGGAAGGCCTATTGCGCGAATCTTTGTACAACAGGCTTCTAGTAATTATATAATTATATAATTAATTTCATACGACATAGGATATTTTGTGAAACCATTCAAAAGAGTCCCCCCCCCCCGCTTCACCCCACAGTAAATTTGCTTTGTTTCCACTTAGGCTATCCTTAAGATTGTCACTAAGCTAGCTCTCCTACTAGAGGGGTAACCCAGGTCTCCCATCAGTTTACTGGCAAGGTCTCCACCATCTGACCCAATATAGCCATGCAAGGCTCCCACAGTGTGGCCTCTACTCATATACAGGACTTTAGTAACAGTTAAAGATGCTTCCTGTTGCAAGACCTGGGTCCAGCGAGATCATAAAATGTTCCAGGTTACCTTTGACCTGGTTTTTAAGGTTGTGAAAAACAAAATTGGACCTTTAAGCAATGTGATAAAAGAAAATGCTTCCAATTTTTTTTCAAAGGTGTTGCATCATTGTAAGTTCTAAAACAGGAGAACTTCATTATAAAACTAGTGTCAGGACCAAGGAGAAGTCTTGTCATACAAACTTTTGAGGTTAGATTAAGAAAAGCAGATGGCACAACAATCTAACTTCAAATCAAGAAGCATTTAGAGAGTCCCCATAAAGTACAAGCTAGTTGCCAGGGTGGAATGAAAAGTTAAGAAAATGAATTAGTTTGAGGATCTTACCATCCAGCAAAAGAACTAAGCCGCATACACATCTGATTGTGACATCCAGGAGAATGTGATAAGTAGGCTGCAGGAGCTCAGGGAGGGGGGTAAAGAGCAGAGGGTGAAGGCTTTTGGGGTCCTTGACAACTGAGCTGAGCAAGTGCAATTGGGAAGGGGGCATTTCAGGCAAGAGGAGCCCAAGAGGCAGTTTTCATCAGTTCCGTAACACGGTGAGATGCTTCACTAAAGAGTTTTACTATGTAAGGACAAGAGCAGGCTGGACTTAAATAATAGCAATTTTTTAAGCTGTTTACTGATGAGATTCCACTGTTGAGAACATAGGGACTCAGAGAATTCAAGGAATGGCCAACAGCAGTGGCCTAACTTTGATGGAAAGAGATCATTTTCCAGTGCTAATGTTAGCTAAGGATCAGGGCATAGATATAATCTTATCTCCACTCCTGTTACCTCTCTGGGTTGCCCAAGGAGTAACTTTGATGAGTCACTTTAATTCCCTTTGATTATCTTAAGCAGGGGTCCTCAAACTTTTTAAACAGGGGGCCAGTTCACTGTCCCTCAGACCGTTGGAGGGCCAGACTATAGTTTAAAAAAAAACTATGAACAAATTCCTATGCACACTACACATATCTTATTTTGAAGTAAAAAAACAAAACGGGAACAAATACAATATTTGTATTTGCATGTGGCCCGCGGGCCGTAGTTTGAGGACCCCTGATCTTAAGGGACATAGAATTCTCTCATATATCTAGCACATAATACAACCACTGAGCCATACTGCTGGGCAATAGTCACTCTGTAAATGTTGCATTGAGTTGTGCCTTTCTAGTTGAACGTAACAGACTCTCTTCTCTGAAGCTTAAGAACCATTGGGTTAGCCCTGACCTGTTTGGCTCAGTGGATAGAGCGTCGGCCTGTGGACTGAAGGGTCCCGGGTTCGATTCCGGTCAAGGGCATGTACCTTGGTTGCGGGCACATCCCCAGTGGGGGGTGTGCAGGAGGCAGCTGATCGATGTTCCTCTCTCATCGATGTTTCTAACTCTCTATCCTTCTCCCTTCCTCTCTGTAAAAAATCAATAAAATATATTAAAAAAAAAAAAAAGAACCATTGGGTTGGGCAAGAGGGCATAAAAAATGATGTAAAACAAATCACATGTATCCTGATTTGAGAAAATCCATTTAGACACAATCCCCCCCAAGCCCAGACTCACCCTACCAAAGACTTGTTTATGTTCCAGTTACATCTGGCAGTGGGTGTAGGAGAGAGGTGCTCTCTCTTTCTCGGGTCTCATTGACAGAGAGGAAACTAGTGATGAGCACAGGATGGGCTGGAACCATAGTGTAGGGAGTCTGTGCATAGATGGTGGGGGACAGAAACACAGACATCAAATGAGTAGTGTATCCTAGGGCTGGGGTCCCAGCCAGGTAGCCCAAGGTCTGAATGGACCGCTAGCTTAAACATGTTCTCTCAAATTTTCTTCTTCGCCTGTTTAAAAAGGGGTGGTAGTACATTTCTATTCAAAAACAAACTAGCACTTTACTAGCGTAACTGGGAATACTTTTTTTTCTTTTTTAAAAAAATATATTTTATTGATTTCAGAGAGGAAGGGAGAGGGAAAGAGAGATAGAAATATTCAATGATGAGAGAGAATCATTGATTGGCTGCCTCCTACACCCCCCATGGGGGCCCCTGGACTCCCAGGGTTCTGGCCGCCACCACAGCAAAGGTGAGGAGACTTGGAGGCCTTTACCATCTTATTCTCATGTCAAAACCCCACAAAAAACCTCAATGCTCTAGGGCAGTGGTCGGCAAACCGCGGCTCGCGAGCCACATGCAGCTCTTTGGCCCCTTGAGTGTGGCTCTTCCACAAAATACCGACTTCTGCGCATGGGCCACGAAGTTTCAATCGCACTATACGTGTGCGCCCGCACGTGGTATATATATTATACTATATTATCTGCCCTGGTCTGTGTGACTCAGTTGGTTGAGCATCATCCCATGCGCTGAGAGGTCGCTGGTTCAATTCTGGGTCTGCGCACATGCCCAGGTTGCAGGATGGATTCCCAGTGTGGGGGCATGCAGGAGGCAGCCGATCAATGTTTCTCATAGTTATTTCTCTCTCTCTCCCTCTCTCTCTCTTCCTCTCTCTCTCTCCTTCTCCTTTCCTCTCTCTCTCAAATCAATAAAAACATTTCTTAAAAATTTCAATGCATCCATCCAGATATTTCTCGTCTTGATGGAGACAGTATTCACAAACATCTGAAAAACAAACCATGTAAGATGACTTAGGCAGAGCTCCCCAAGGCAATTCCCTGGGATATTGAGTCACCTTCCCATTAATATTCACTTCAGTTGTCACGGTTCAAGCTAAGTGAGCTTAAAGGCCATCTCATCTTATGGTTTAAGAGCACAGAAATCCAAGTGGCAGATATTAAATGTGGTTTGCATATTAAATCGGTACAAATTGGTATCTAAAATATTTTTACCATAACCCACAGTAAAAAATACATTTATGTGTGATCCAGTACCCAAACACCCACATAACTGAAGCAAAAGCTTTAAAAACAATGCCTATCTTTTGCTGTGCATGTCGTGCTCTGAAAATTTCTATTTCATTCTATTTTAATTTTTAAAAAATACTGGTCCTTTTTTTTTTTTTTCTTGTAATCCTCACTCGAGGATCTTTTTCCATTGATTTTTAGGGAAAGTGGAAGAGAGAGGGAAAGACAGAGAGAAACTCATTGGTTGCCTGCTGCACCAGCCCCCACCAGGGTCCGGGCCTGGGAGGAGCCTGCCACCAAGGTATGTGCTCCTGACCAGAATCGAACTGCAGGCTGACGCTCTATCCCCTGAGCCAAACCGGCTAAGGCAATACTAATCACTTTAAATTTTTTTAATAATCCACTATTGTATTGTGACCATGGTGAAAACATGCTAATCGTTGTTTTTCTCAGGCCATAGGATATGCTTGTGAAATTTGGAGCTTATTTCTCAGATCAGCTGAAGCTTCCTAATAGAACTTCCTGTTACTGATGTGTTAAAAAAAAAAAAAATTGTCAACTTCCATCATCTTTGTTATTTCACATGGCTCCCTTATTTTCATTTCTCTTTCCTTCAAAAAAAAATACTTTTCACCGCTGATCCTGTGGGGCCCAAATATATGCACTTATATATATTGATGTTCACCCGTATGTCCATTTGTTTGTACAGATTTTAACCAACCATTTGCTGCTTAAGAAAAACCACTAAAGCTCTAACCGGTTTGGCTCAGTGGATAGAGCGTCGGCCTGCGGACTCAAGGGTCCCAGGTTCGATTCCGGTCAAGGGCATGTACCTTGGTTGAGGGCACATCCCCAGTGGGGAGTGTGCAGGAGGCAGCTGATCGATGTTTCTCTCTCATTGATGTTTCTAACTCTCTATCTCTCTCCCTTCCTCTCTGTAAAAAATCAATAAAATATATATTTTTTAAAAGAAAAACCACTAAAACCCAACCTTCCCTCAAATATCAGAACCTTGTGATGTTTTCAAATGTGGCAAACTCCATGTTTAAAAATATATAACTCTAAGCATTACTTGTCATGTCTACGCATTTTAACAAAAATTATATGCTGAAAATAAGATGTCCGTGAAGCCTGTGACAACCCAGACGGTGAGCCGAGTATTTTCCTGGGATCGTGTCTCGAGACTCCAAAGAATGAGCTACTCGGACCAGAAGATATAAGCAAAAGTGTGGAAAGTTTATTATAAGCAGATTCAGACTCCCCGAAAAGGGAGGGGAACCCAATAACGGGCTGCCCCTTAAAGCCTTGTAGTCCAGGGGTATATATTTGCTACAAGCCTGCTTCTGTGTCTATCTGTGATGTCACCTGATTGATTCCCTCAATTGTTCTTGCCCAGCAGCAGACCTAAACTTTCCCTGTTTCTGTGTGTTCTTCCTCTGTTCCCTGCTGAACTTTCTCTGTTTCTATGTGTTCATACATCTTGTTTACCACAGGCCCTTCCTTGGTTTCCCATGCCTCCCACTTTGAGTGCAGAAACATTTTATTATTTCTGCTTGCTTGGTTCCTGCGGTTAGGCTGGCTCAAACTGCCATGTCTGCCCCCACCTATGTTCCACCTGCCTTTGTTTTCCATTGGACCCCTGCCCTAACTGCCTGCATTTCAAGTGAACCCTCTCACCTGTTGCACTAATAGAACTTTAATGGGCTAATTTAATTCGTTTGGATTTTTTTCTTATTAAATTAAGAACTACAAGAAGCTGTTGAAGAGGTGCTGCCAAGCCTGAAGAAAGATGATGTGTCCATCTATTATGTGAGCAGAACTTCCAACACAGAAGGGGTTGACTCTTTCCTTGACAAAGTGGATGAAGTCTCAACCGAACCTGTCCCAGATTCCTGGAGGTCTGAAGTCACGTTCTCCACGCCTGCCTTATACATTTATACTTCTGGAACCACAGGTAAAAATAAAGACAGGGTTCTAAAAGAAATGGACCTACCCTGAAGAAGGAGTTCAGTGGTGGGTTAGGTTTTCAAATGGTCTCTTTGACAAAAGTTATCAAATAACTAATACTTAAGGGGATTTAGCTCTTTTTTTTAATTTAAATTCTTTATTGTTTAAAGTATTACATAAGTCTCCTTTTTCCCCCATTAACCTCTCCCCGGCCACCCCCACCCTCCAGCACACTCCCCCTGCCCTGTCTGTGTCCATTGGTTATGCTCATATGCATGCATACAAGTCCTTTGGTTGATCTCTTACCCACTTCCCCCTGCCTTCCCTTTTAGGTTGCACAGTCTATTCAATGCTTCTATGACTGTGGTTCTATTTTTGTTCATCAGTTTATGTTGTTCATTATATTCCACAAATGGTGAGATCATGTGATATTTATCTTTCTCTGGGGGATTTAGCTCTTTGCCTGTGAGAATGATATTATCTCATAGCACATGATCCCATTTGAGTTTCTCCAAGCTATGCATATTTCCCCCTCCTTGATATGTAGAATAAAGTGGTTAACCAAAAATTATCAAAATAGTTGTGATGATGGATCAATTTGGAACTGAGTAGGTTTGGGGAATTTTTTAAATGATTGTTGTATTTTGATTATAATCAGAGTCCATATGTAATGTGTAACCAATTATAAATAGATCACCAGAGAAGACTATAGGACAATAATGGGGTCATCCTATAAAATAAAAGCCTAATATGCTAAGTGTCCGGTCTTCTGGTCAACCAATCAAAGCGTAATATGCTAATGATATGCTAACCGCTCAACCGCTCACTATGACTTGCACTGACCACCAGGGGGCAGACGCTCCAACCGGCAGGTTAGCTTGCTGCTGGGGTCCGGCCAATTGGTACTAAGGGAGAAGGGCCGGACACACCCTGGAGTCCTCCCACGGTCCCTCCCCAGCTGGCCAACCTCCCATGTCCTTCCCCGGCCCCAGTTGTGCACCAGTGGGGTCCCTCAGTCTGGCCTGCACCCTCTTGCAATCCAGGACCCCTCAGGGGATGTCAGAGAGCCAGTTTCAGCCCAATCCCGCAGGCCAAGCTGAGAGACCCTACTGGTGCATGAATTTGTGCACCGGGCCTCTAGTATTTATATAAATGTTTTGACTACTATCTTCCCATGCAACACTGAGTTAGAGCTGCTTGCTGTTGTGGGTGTAGGATGGCTGGAGCTGTTTGCTGCTGTGGGTGTAGGATGGCTGTCAACTCAGGGCCTAAAATACTATATTTCATCACACTGGATGCTGCATCATTATTTTTATGAGCCACTAAGAAAAAACATTGCCAATTAGCAGTGTTGGAACACTGCTATATGGAATGGGCAATAAATATTAAGGGTAAGATGTACTAGGTGTGCTCCTAGGAGCTTTATGGCATTTGTTCATACAGTTCTCCCACCATTCTTGAGATGTATACTATTGTTATTCCCAAACGTTATATACTACATTGCCAACCAAATGGTAGGCTGAATAGTTAACCAAATGCTTCCACTACATACAGACTCTACCTTAACATATGAGACTTTGTCCTCAATTCTTAAGAGAGTGGAAAAATTAAATTGTAAACTTCATTTTGGGAAATTAATGAGCCATTGGTGAGTGACTGGGAGTTCTAGTCTTAATACTAGATAAATATGGAATGGATTCACCATGCAGGTTTGGGCTGTCAAAAATAAAACCCATTCTAGGAAGATAAAGAGAATCCACACTCCTTAACTAATCCCATAATTCAGAATTTATATTTACATGAAAGATAGTTGGGTTGATGTTTATTTTACTTTTCTTCTTGTCTCTAAATAAAATTTTGCTCTTATAAACATTAATTCAAAGAACTCCCTTAAGCAACTGGAGAACAAAATGTTTTTCCTGTTCCTCCAAAGGCAGTCATTGGCACAGAATTATGTAATAGTTACCAAGCACTCTTAATTCTTCATTAATACAAAAACCTTAAATTAGGAAAGTTTCTGAAAGTACTTCAAAGCAGCAAAGGCTATGCCTGTCTAGATATAATTCAGAGCTTTTACTATTCAGAAGATTCTTTTTCCATGGTGAACACAATGGGCTTATTGATGTTTTCTTCTATTTCTTAATATTAGTATTTCTTAAAATGGGGCATTAAATACTAACACAATGCCAGAGAAAATGAACTTTGAATTATGTTTATAATGATGGTAGTTTGCTGTTCTTTAGGCGATACCTGGCAAAAGTACCATCAAGTACTGAAGGGTCTGAGTGTACAGAGAACTGCATTTCTCTTCACAAAGCCAATTGACCCACTCAGGTCTTAAGCTCTAGCTCAGCCCCTTAGTAAGGCCTTCACACCCTCCTCAATTAAGTTGACCTTCCATAGGAAACAATATAAGCATATCCTTTCAATAAGGTCTTACAAAAAACTTACATAAATTATAGTTAAGAATATACAAATGTATTTAGTCTAGTATACTAAAACTACACTGAGATATCAATTTTCACCTTTCAGGTTTGCAAACATTCTCCCATTTGAGAGCACACCTTGGCAAGGCTATGAGGAAGCATGTACATTCATATATTGCTGACAGGAGGAAAAATAGGGACTGGCCTTACAGCTGGCACTGTGGCGATACCTATCAAAATTACAAAGGCATGTCTTATGACCCCACAATCTCACTTCAGCAAATGTTTCCTACAGACATGGCATCATTCATAGTGTGAACTGCCATGTGGACCAGGTTATTTACTGCAGCATCATTTAAAATAGCAAAAGGGTGTGGATAAAATAAAATATACACATACAAAGGACTTGATGTGACTGAGAGAGAATAAATGAACGAATAAATAAGGGAAATTTCTATGTACAAAGGTGGACAGATCTCCAAGATGCATTGTTAAGTGTAAGGAAAAGTGCTGAAGCGTGTTTTTATTTTTTAAATGGAAGAAAGGGCAAGAACATATGAGCAAATGTTCATAATTTCATATATATGTGTATGTACATTATGCATATACATACAGAAACTCTAGAAGAGTACCTAAGAAATCACAAAAGTAGTTATGAGGGAAGGTGATGGGATAGATAGGCTATTTACTCTCTGAATCTCATCCTTCTTATCTGTGGATTAGAGAACATAATTCTACGTATCTCATTAATTATGAGAATTAAATGAAATTTTGAAAATACTCTGGAAGGTGGTAGACATAGAGCAGAAATTGAATAGTCATTTCTTCCTTTCTCTTAAAATTACTGCTGTAATAACCATGTCACACAGGGGTCAGCAAAGTCTGGCCTGTGTGCCAAATATAGCCTCCACCCCCACACACGCACCTGTTTTTGTAAATAGTTTTATTGTAACACTGCCACATTCATTCCTTTATGTCAGCGATTTTCAACTGGTGTGCCACAAGAATTTTTAAAACATGCAATACCTGACTGTTTAGTCAGGGGCACTGACGTCTTTTCCCTTAGATCAGCGGTTCTCAACCTGTGGGTCGCGACCCCTTTGAGGGTCAAACGACCCTTTCACAGGGGTCACCTAAGACCATTGGAAAACACATGTATAATTATATATTGTTTTTGTGATTAATCACTATGCTTTCATTATGTTCAATTTGTAACAATGAAAATACATCCTACATACCAGATATTTACATTATGATTCATAACAGTAGCAAAATTACAGTTATGAAGTAGCAACAAAAATAATTTTATGGTTGGGGGTCACCACAACATGAGGAACTGTATTAAAGGGTCGCGGCATTAGGAAGGTTGAGAACCACTGCCTTAGATTGTCAAATTAAAAAATGGTAACAGCCAACACAACAGCCATCCAGTGTGAATGAATCAAAATTATACCTAATTCTTTTGTCAGGTTGGCAAAAAATATATTTGTTTGTTTGTTGTTTGTGCTGCAGAATTTTAGTAATTAGTTTATGTGTGCCATGAGATGAAAAAGTTTGAAAATCGCTGCGTTATTGTTTGGTTGCTGTCAGCTACAATATAGGAATAGAGTTGAGTAGTTTCAACAGAGACTGTGCAAAGCCTAAAACATTTACTATCTGGTCCTTCATGGAAAAATTTGCCGACTCCTGGTCTAACTGATTATGGCCCTTCCATCTGCAATTCTCTAATCGCCCGATGATGAATCGCAAGCCAGATCTCTCTCCCAGACCATGTGTCTGTGAATGGCTGGTCTTGGCTCACTCAGACATGCTCTTGTATCTTTACAAAGGTCTCCCAAAAGCTGCAATGATCAATCACCATCGCTTATGGTATGCAACCGGCCTCAGTCTTATAAGCAGGGTTACGAAAGATGATATCATCTATACCACTCTGCCCTTGTACCACAGCGCTGCGCTTATGATTGGCTTACATGGATGCATCGTGGCTGGTAAGCTTTTTCTCTCAACAAGGCAATGGAGGTCAGTATACATTCACATCTACTCATAAGAAAAAGTAATTCAAAATTTGGCTACTCTCCTGAGTGGTAGAAAGTGTTAATAACAAAGCTGTGTGACTCACACATGGCAAGCAGGTATTTAAATAATTTCTATTTTTTCATGCCTGCTTATCTAATAGTATAATGCTATAATTGTTCAGTATGTCAAGGGAGAAACTTTTAAAAAATATTTGATGTCTTTATCCAGGTCAAAACACTTGATTTTTTTTATTTTACTTTTTTTTCTTTTTTTTGAGAAAGAGAGAGAAAGGAAGAGGGGGAGAGGAATATCAAAGATCAGTGCAAGAGTAATCATTCAGCTGCCTCCTGCACACCTCTTACAAGGGATTGAGCCCACAACCCAAGAATATGCCTTGACTAGGAATTGAACCAGCAACCTTTCCCATGAATGGGATGACACCTCACCAACTGAGCCACAGCAGCCAAGGCAAACACTTGATTCTTATATTTCATTCATAATTCTCTGCCATCATTTCCATTTTTAGAAATCTACATGTTGGTCTCCATTAGCATTTCATTTAAACTTTTCCTTCAGTTGTTCCCATTCTACTTTATTCTTCCCTACTCCTACAACTCCTCAGCTCTGGTCAGAATACCTGGCTTGTCATCTCTTCTCTTCCCTTCTCAGACTTTACCATTCAAAACAGAGTTGCCACCCTCTCTTCTTTCAGTAGGATTGATGCCAACTTTCATACATTAAGGCTCTGTCTTGTATCCTCCTGTTCCAGGAAACCATCTCTAACGCTCTAAGCTAAAAAACTTAAATTTTTCTCAACATGTTATTTTATTATGAATAATTATATATGTTTATACAGGGTATTCCCCCCCCCCAAAAAAAATGTATACACACTTAACGGCTCATAGCTCAGTTTTGAAAATGAAATGTATTTTAATAAACACTGCTTTTATAATTATTCAAAGTATGTGTATAAATTTTGGGTGGGACACCCTAAATATACACATATACATATACAACTGCCCAAGACTCTGCTTCTTTCCCTCACCAACTTAGTGGGCTGCTGTAAAACACTTAGCCCCATATCCGCCTCCAAATCAGCAGGAAATGAGTGGCCCTGATCATACTGCTGGGCCCTGTGAGAACAGGGTAACTCTGAGGCTCCCAAAAAGACAATGCAATCACTCACACATTCCCTTGAGCAGCAAAAATACATGCAAAAGAAGGAATAAATAGTCTTTTTTAAAATGTCTCCTCTTTGAAAACATTGGATTTTTGTATATATAGGAGTAAAAATAAACTAAGAACATAAATATTTGTGAGTTTATTTCACTTTGCTACATTTCATGCCTCTAATTAGGTTAAATATAATAGATACATTATTTTACCCATTGTGATAGTCTCCTATTGCTACTATAACAAATCACAAACTTAGTAGTTTAAAAGAACACAGATTTGTTCTCTTACTGTTTTGAATGTCAGAAGTCCTAAAATCAAGGTATCAGCAGAGCTGCATTCCTTCTGAAAGCTCTAGGGCAGAATCTAGTTCCTTGCCTTTTCTAGCTTCTAAAGGCTGCCTGCTTTCCTTGGTTCATGGCCCCTTCTTTCACCTTCAAAGCATATCACTCCAGCCTTGGTTTCCATCATCCCATCTCCTTTGGCCCTTGACCTTCTTGCCTTCCTCTCATAAGGATCCTTGTGATTATATCGGGCCCACACAGATAATCCAGCATAATCTTCCCACCTCAAAATTCTTAACTTAATTACATCTAAACAGACCCTTTTGCCATGTAAGGTGGAATATTCACAGGTTCTAGGGATTGGGATGTGGACATCTTGGGGAACAATTTTCTCTACTCCCCCAACAAAGAAGAATTCTCCTGCTTGCTCAAGAACCTGGCTCTCCAGTGCCCACACAATGAAGTCTGGTTCCTCCACCTGGCACTTCCAAGCTCTCCATGACTGCGCCCCTAGCTGCTTCTCCAGCTTCATCTTTCATGAGCCAGCCACGCTTTACCACCCCACTTACAAGTCAACTGAGTGTTGGCCATCCTCCAACACCTTCTGAATTATCCTGTCTTTATGTTCATGCTTTTTCCTCTGCCTGGAATTCTCTCATCTTTCTCCATATTCATTTCTCAAGAGCTAATTCAAATTCTACCTCTTCCAAAAATTGCCTTTCTCGGCCCTTGCCCAAACAGAATTAATGTACACACACACACACACACACACACACACACTCACATTCCCTTAGGGTCTTGCTTGAACCTTTTATTTATTGCACACTGACTTTTATTAGAAAGACTTTTTTATGTCTTCTTCTGACTAGATTGGAGGCTCCTACAGGACAAAACCAGGTCTCATTTGGGTTTTTATGCATTGAATGTACTTGGTACTCAGCACATTTATGAGTGTAATACTTGTAGCTCTTTTTTTACTAACCCTTTCTATTCCTTCTCTGTAGGTGCCACTCTAGTTTTGCGGAACAAATTTTCAGCCAGCCAGTTTTGGGATGATTGCCGAAAATACAACGTCACTGTCATTCAGTATATCGGTGAACTGCTTCGGTATTTATGCAACTCACCCCAGGTAACTCCCCATGTTTTATTATCTTTTTGAAATGGATAAGATGGGAATTCAAGTCAGTTTGGGTCATGCTAGGCTTTAGCTGGTTTATATGTATCATTTTTTATTTTTAGTCTTTAATTGTTTGTCACAAAAAAGTGCTTGGCACCACCCTATCACATAGAAGAGATTTGCTAGATTACAGTTGCTTTTAATATTATCACTCCCTACCTTTGTTCCTGTTTTCACATCTTACCCTCTTTTCCACTCTCTGCCTATTTAAAGCCTACTCAGGTTCAAAGCTCAGCTCAAATGATTGCTTATATGACAAGAGTCATTACTCTCTGCCGTACATCATTTGATATCTACCCATTATGGTCCTGGTCACATTGCAGGTGTTTGTCTTCATGTCTCCCATTCTCCCTGGGGAATAAAAGTTTTGATGGCTGGGACCACATCTTGTCTCCTGGCCTTCTCTTATACCAAAGGCAGTCAGGAAACTTAGTTAATGTTACTTTAATGAATAAGTCCCCATGTGGCTTTGAAACTATCTAAGTCTGACGGTTTGGAACAGATGCCCCAGGGTGACTCCAAGGGCCCTGGATCTATCCCGTTTACACATGTCCAGATATCTTGATGGAATATTTGGGAGAGCACCTCCTGCCCAGTCCCTCAGCTCTCGCCAGCCTGCCTGGGGACCAGATCAGGGCTTCTCAGCAGTGGCACTGATGACATTTTAGTCCCTTCACCCTTTGCTGTGTGGACTTATTGAATGCACTGTAGGATACTTAGTAATATCTTCGGCTTTTTCCCAGGACATGCCAGTAGTACCCTTCCATTCCTCCCCCAGATCGTGATCATCAAAATGTCCTGAAACACTGCCAGATGTCCCCTGGCAGGCAACATCATCCTCAGTTGAGAAACACTAGACTAGGCAATGCAGTAAGTTCACCAGATTCTACTTCCTTTAATCATTTCACTCATCATAGGAAAACAAATTAGAGGGATCACCAAGTTGATAAATTGCTATTTATAAACATTGGTTATGTTCAACTTACTTAACAGCCGCTGTGTATAAGAAGTTCGCGTATAAGAAGTTTAAGTATAAGAAGCTCTAGCCCCAGTTTTCTCATTCAGTTTTGAACCACATGCCACCTCATCAGAGGCCCCTCCTACTAACAACAAAGTTATCACCCTGCCTCTTACCGTTCATCTCGTGGATTACTGCTTTTCGCAGCACTATCACCTCTGACATAGTCCAGGTGTACATGACTGTTGTCTGTCTCCCCCAATTAAATGAAATCTCCATGCACTGGGGGCTTTGTTGGCTGCCAGATCCCTAGCACCAAGATCTGTATCTGGCACATCCTAGGCAGCAACAAATTTTGCTGAATGAACATCTAAGTTCTCACCAAGGAAAGATATATAATTAAGTTAATGGAAGTAATATGTTCCCCCAAAATGTTAGGGCTTTGTACTTATTATTCTGACTTGGGGGGCAGATTCAAAGGATTCATGAGGGTCATAAGTAGTGGTAAGCTAGGTTAGGACCTTTTCTACAACAATTTCTGTTGATGTCATTATTGAATTTTTTTCACATTAGTTTTCCATCTGGTCTTCAAGGTTGCATGACTCTCTATTAAAACCCAGGAATCCATATGGGGCCCTTCTGTTTGGCATTTCTTTTCTGCCTAACGTTACCTCCTTGTCAAATAGAAGTCTCCTAAGGGAGAGCATGTTATTTCTATTAGTTCTAACGGGAGCTGCCTTTGGACTTGAGGAAAAGAAATGTTTGTGTGTAGCTCTTTCAGACTCACACACACTCTAATAATATACCACTACACACCCATTCGATGGCTACTACCAAAAAACAGAAAACAACACGTGTTGGCAAGGATGTGGAGAAATTGGAACCCTGTGTACTTCTGGTGGAAATGTAAAATGGTACAGTTACTGTGAAAAACAATATGGCAGTTCCTCAAAAAATTACCATTCGATGGCTACTACCAAAAAACAGAAAACAACACGTGTTGGCAAGGATGTGGAGAAATTGGAACCCAGTGTACTTCTGGTGGGAATGTAAAATGGTACAGTTACTGTGAAGAACAGTATGGCAGTTCCTCAAAAAATTAAAAATAAAATTACCATCTGATCCAGCAATTCCACTTCTGAGTACATATCCAGAAGAACTTAAAGCAAGGTCTCAAAGAGCTATTTGTACACCATGTTCATAACAGCATTATCATAATAGCTAAAATATGGAAGCAACCCAAGTGTCCATGGATGGATGGATGGATAAGCAAAAAGCGGAGGCACAGGAAGCTACACAGATTCTGAAAATCTCTTGACATACAAATTTGCTCAGAAGGAAAAAGAGGGAACCTATGTTTATGAAATTGGTTTTAAAAAGCAGTGGTATTGTACGCCATGTTCACAGCGGTTTTATTCATAATAACTAAAACATAGAAGCAACACAAGTGTCGGTCCACAGATGAATGGATAAGCAAAATGTGGTACTGTACATACATACATACAATGGAATATTATTCAGCTTTAAAAAGGAAGGAAATTCTGAAATATGCTACAATATGGGTGAACCTTGAGGACATTATATTAAGTGAAATAACCAGTCACAAAAAGACAAACATGGTATGATTCCATTTATATGCGGTACTTAGAGTTGCCAAAATCATGGTGGTTGCCAAGAGCTGGGGGAGGGAAGTAATAACATGGTATGATTCCATTTATATGCGGTACTTAGAGTAGCCAAAATCATGGAGACAGAAAAGTAGAATGGTGGTTGCCAAGAGCTGGGGGAGGGAAGTAAAGGGAAGCTATGGTTTAATGGGTACAGAGTTTAGTTTTACAAGATGAAAAGAGTTATGGAGATGGATGCTAGTGATGGTTGCACAACACTATGAATATATTTAATACCACCAAACCCTATACTTAAAAATGGTTAAGGTAGTAAATTTTGTTATGTGTATTTTACTACAATTTAAAAAGAAAACAGGTCATGATAGGAAGCCCAGATGGATGTAAAGGAAGATTGTATTAAATGAACTCCCCAAACAAAAGTAGAACTAATGGTGGAAGGCTGTAGATCAATGTAATCAGGATCTTTCTCACCTTTAGAGCTGCCTAAAAAGGCTGTCCCTGGAAGGGCTAATCACCATCTCTAGCAGCGGATATCAGGGAGGCAACTTCTGCTTTAGCTGAGCACATGAGCCCAATGACATCCTTCCTCAGACATGGCATGGCTCCTCAGGAGAATTTGGGGTATTCTGGAGTAATGCTTCTCCTCCCTCTTTTTAACCACATTCAGTAGCTCCTTTGGTAGAGCAGAGGAGTAGGGAGGTATGCTCCTAGCCATCCTTAGGGGAGGAGTTCAGATTTGGAGCAAGGGACTTAATGTAGTGCTTAAAAGCAAGAACTCTGGAGTCAGCAGGCCTGACTCCTGATTCTACTGTTTGATCGGGATAGTTAACCTTTAAATCTGTTTCCCATCAGCCAATAGGGGAAACAAGAGTACCTACCTCACAAGGGGCTGTGAAGGCAAAATGATGTATGTTAAGCATGTAGTAAAGTACCTGACACTATAATCAACAAATGGTAACCATTATTCTCATTGTTTTCAGTGCTGAAGAATGTATAGCTCATAGTAGTTGCTCTATACATAGTCATTGAATGAATCAAAGAAAATTCTGCCACACATACACAAAGGAAGAAATAAGAGAAGATACTCAAATTAGTCAATTACTCTTATCTAATGTTGAGAGGGGGTTGGTTAGCAACGCTATTGACTTAAGTGATTTTTTTACAGTATTATTGTTGAAGAGTCTTATCTATTTACCTGTTTTCCATTGTTATATTTGGGGCTTAGCATTCTGAGCACCTCTTTACAATGAAAGGCTAGTTTGGTTCATTTCCTGCCGTGTGTAGTTGTCAGCTCCCATTTAGTTTGTGTCATTGCCTAAAAAGACAGCATCATTCAGTGTTCCAGTTATTTATTGGAACAAGATACCTCTAAAGCTGAGTGTTTCTCTACTCCAATTAGGGACTGAAGCTATAGAAAGAGGTCGAAATGAGGCTTTGTCCTGCCTACTAAGAGTGTGACCTAGGCAGAAGGAGGAAAGGGAACCAGAAAGAGTTCTAGGGACCACACATAGCAGGCATGATATCAGGAAGGGGAAATAAGGTAGACCAGAACTCTGAAATAGCTGAATAAACTCAGCTTATATCCTAGTGTTATCTGCCATCCTTCCAAAACTAGGTAACCTCTGTGGTCCTTTCCCAGGCCAAAATGTCTGTCTGTGTCACCTCCATTCTGGTAGAAAACACAATAAAGAGGTATGTAACAGCGCAGAGTGGAGAGTGACTAGTTTGACCTGTGGGGGCCAGGACAGGGACAGGCAAGAGGAAGGAGGGAAAGAGCAGAATCAGGGAAGGCTGCCACAGAAGGTGAGTTTTGAAGAGTGCAGAGGAGTTCCCCAGCCACGCAGAGAAAGAAGGGCTTCTGGTTAGCTGGAACACATGCGCAGAGCTGCAGAGCGGTCGGGGGAAGGGCCTGGCATATTGGGAACTGCGAGCAGTGTGGCAGAAGGCGAGACTGGTTGACTGGGCCAGGTGAGAAGGGCTTTACTTTGCTGAGAACTAATTGTGACTGTGGCAAAGCATCCTAACGGGCCTTTCATGGAAGAGTGATGTGGGAGAGGGTGGTTTAGACAGTCCCGTGGCCGCAGTCGGAAGATCCCCTAGAGGGAGAGAGGCCTCTCTATAAAGCAGAGACGTTGAGCCTCGCCCTTTTATTCCTGTCAGTGGGTGCTTCGTCCTCTCCTGGGGAGCCAGGCTGAAGTCTAGCATATTCACTGGTAAGAACATGGACTGAGGAACTGTTTTGAAGATGGTGAATACCTTCTGCCCTTTCACCTCTTGGAAGTCTCCCAAAACCCAGGAGGACAAGAAAAAGATGCACATTGTCTTAGAAACCAAGAGACATAGCAACAGGGAACTACGTAGTACAAAGCAGAGAGCTGAAGGTCACTGTCATCACAGGACTGAGGGAGGTGAAAAAAGAGGCAGGTGCCAACAAGAAGGAAATTGAGGACGCCAAACACAACTGCAGATGGCATGAGGTGTCAGGCTTGGAAATAAGAGGATTTTTGAAAGTGAAAGTGTGTGTGGGAAACAGCTAAACCTGCTGCCCCCGCTCCCACCCTCGTGGGAGGTAGGAGGTTTATCCGCTGGAGAAGACCTAGAGAGGCTTTGAACTCAAGGACCCCAAGAGCAAGCAGGGAAGGGGTGAGGCACTGAACATAGAGGTTGAGTAAATATCTACTTACTGACCAGGGAAACCCCCAGCTCCCGGTACAGCTTTTAGAACTCCAGGAGCCAGTTTATGCTTATAGACAAGAGAATGGAGGCGGGTAATTCTTAGGGAGAACTCAACTTTCCCAGAAAAGAAATTGGACTTTGTTCACTGCCCCATCACCAGATAGTGCAGCCCACCTGGCAATGGCCTCTTCCCACCACATAAAGCTACTGAAACAGGTTTTTTAAAAATATATTTGTGGGGTTTTTTTTATTTCAGAGGAAGTGAGAGGGAGAGATAGAAACATCAATGATGAGAATCATTGATTGCCTGCCTCCTGCACGCCCCCTACTGGGGACCGAGCCCAAAACCCAGGCATGTGCCCTGACCGGGAATCGAACTGTGACATCCTGGTTCATAGGTCGACGCTCAACCACTGAACCACACTGGCTGGGCTCAAACATCTTTTAGTTGCCTTATTCCCAAATATAAACAGACATCAAGGATCAACAGACACCTGAGGAAAGCCTCCAACAGAAATGATCATTTAAAGAAAAGAAGCAGCAGCCTCAATTTATATAGCAGGAAAAACTTCCCAAAACCTGTAATTAATATCCTCAGAGATATTATAAAAGATATTATATCCATAAAACAAGAATAGTATGCTATCAAAGAAAATAATAAGATCTCCTGAAAAACAATTTTTTTTAATCCATAGAAAGTTTGGAATATAAAGTTGAGAAATCTTACAGCAAGTTGGAGAAAAGATAAAGTGGTGGACATGAGGGGAGGCAACATAAAGAAAATTTGAATATGAATCCAAAAGATCCAATATCTAATTAATAGGAAATCGGGGAAAGAATAGAGAAAGTATAGAGGAGGAAATTATCAAAGAAATAATACAAAAAAACTTCCAAGAACTGAAGGACAGTTTGAAAAAGCCAATAGAGTACCCAATAAAAACTAGGCCAGGATGAAATTTAAGACCAAAAAATGAGGAAGAAAAGATTCTATAAGAATAACATTTGACTTGCCAACAACAACACTGCAATGCCTTCAAAATGCCAAAAGTGTTGCCTATCTAGAATTCTGTATCCAATCAAATTATTGATCAAGTGTACAATAAGAATAATTTCAGACATCCAAAGTCTCAAAATAATTCACCTCCTATTCATCAACTTCAGGAAGTTACTAGAAAAAAAATGTTCCACCCAAACAGGAGAGTGAAAGAGAGAGTTGAAGGCCCAGGATCCAGGAAGGAGAGGGAAGGGAATCGCCAGGCCTGGGGAGCAAGTAGTCCAGACTGGAGCTGAGGCTCAAAGGAGCATGATGGAAATTATATCATCTGATCAATTTCACCATGAGGGAAATTTTACTTAGAGGCTGTTGGAAAGTGAGAAAAGACCTACAAAGAGAAACTTAAAAAGCAAAGCAAAAAGATGGAATTCTTACCATTTGCAACAGCATGGATGGAACTGGAGAGCATTATTCGAAGTGAAATAAGCCAGTCAATGAAAGAAAAATACCACATGATCTCACTCATTTATGGATAATAAAGACCATTATAAACTGATGAACAAAAATAGATACAGAGGAAGGGATTAAGAGATCAACCGAAGGACTTGTATGCATGCATATGCGCATAACCAATGGACACAAGACACTGGAGGGTAGGGGAGGCCCGGGGAATGTCAAGGGGGGAAAAAAGGAGACATATGTAATACTCTTTGTAATACTTTAAGCAATAAAACAAAATTTAAAAAAAATAAAAGCAAAGCAAATGGGCAGGGAGGTGATTAATTCTAGGAGAAATAAAAATTTATTCAAGAATTTAATCAGAGGATATTACTTGACTCATCAAAAGTATATTATGAGCAAAGCAATTTGAGCACTGAATATTGATTTAACCAGAAATTGTGACATTGGGGAAATGGGAAAGAGCTTGATTCTCATCTAGTACAATAGGAAATCAATAAGTAATGTCTAAAATTGATTAATCAAAAGATAGTAGTATAAGCCTTTAATTTAGAAATAAGAGGATAAGAAACAGTTATAAGTTAAAAGGGTGGTGGGCTGGGACAAAGGATGAGAACAGAGAAGTGAATGAACAGCTTCCTTCATCTAAAAGCCTTTCAGTACGATTCAATTCTTAAACTATGTGTCTGTCACTTTTTTTTTTAATTAAGGGAGAAAAGCCCTCCCTGAAGTCACATAGATTTGGATTTGAATCTTGGAGAAACTATGTTGCGACCAGTGTGATCTCGGCAAATTATTTTAATCCTCTCAGGTTTAATTTCCTCAATTGTTATTTGAAGCAAATGCTTTCCTACCTCTCACTTTTTGATAGGGTTCTTTAGAAACTTAGGCAATTGCCTGACACATAGTAAAGCCCTCAGTGAAAGTTTTCTCTACTCTAATTACCTGGGGCCCTACCTTCCTCTTTGGCTACCCTGACCTCTCACCCTCCATCGGTCATTAAATCCCATGAGGATGTAAACCCCCAGGTGTTTGCACGTTGCAGCTCACCTGTAATGTGAAGTAGAAGGTTTGATCCTTTTAAAGAAAACTGAGCCAGGTGACCCTTGACTTCACATACAGCTCGTTCTTTTGAGGAGTGGCTTTGGTGATGTGGAAACACCATGTCTCCTCTGGGAAAGGAGAACTCGAGTCGCAGCCATCTCACTCTTAGGTGAGAACCCGCCATCTCTGAAGGCTCCAGGATCTCGAGGTTTATGTCCACAAACATTTCCAGCCTAGAGCCTTAATCCCTTCTGTTGACATAATAAGATCCCTCAGATTATGATGGAAACTGAGCCCATGGTATTGTGACTATGCCCAGCTACCTGCCACCGCAGGTGACAGCTGCACCTGTGAGGGAGGCTGGCCCACTTCCCACACACCCAAGGCACCTGCAGCCTCCTGCGCCCTCTGCCCTGCCCTGTGCTGGTGTCCCAGCTACTAACTGTTGAACAGGGAAGTCGAGGGTTTTCTGGTGGAGTTATTTCCTCTTTTCCTTCAGGGGTTGCATTATATGCAAAGCACAGGTCCAGCTACTGTGGATGATATAGAAATATATTTGGCCTCAAAGACATTTACAATCTAATGGGGTGGTCAGTTGGGGCAAAGAATGATATAGAAATATATTTGGTCTCAAAGGTGTTTACAGTCTATTGGGGGAGATAGATGTTCACCACCCATTAGATAAGGAAATGAACTAAGATTGTGGGCTGCAGACGGAATAAGTAAGGTCTTGAGTTTACATGTTAGACTGCTACTTTGGAGCTTCTCACACGGGCCTGGGAGCAGGTAAGCCCCAGGTCAGGGGGTTATTTTTAAGCAAAAGAAAGTATTCTTCCAATATCTGTGACCTTTTATTCCTGGAGTGGCAGTGAGGCATAGCAGTGGTGGGGCGTAAGGGTGGTCTCTGAAAAGCCGACAGTTCTTACCGAGAACAGTGGCTATGGACAGACAGGATGCCACAGAATTCATTATCCCAATGGAGACACTTGAGAGTGAAAGGAGTGTAACAAGCACATCTGGACAACAGCAGACGCCGAGACAGGTCTTGGCAAACCGTGGCCTCCCTACTTACAGGTACTTAGTCATTATAAAAGGGAATAGATTCGGTGACCTCTGGACCTAGGGTTCATGCAGGTTCAAACGGCTTTTCAGGTAACCCACCATTAAATTGTAAATGCTTCTGAGACCAAATATACTTCTGTATCATCTGCAGTACCTGGCACGGTTCTCTATACATTTCCTCCTCGGTAAGGTTGCTCAGGCGGCCCAGTTTTTACCAGTGGCCAACAGCTGTCCATCTCTCTGGTTAGGATTCCTGAAAGAGCTTCCCCACCTGAGTTTTGACCAAGAAGCTACTTAAAAAGTAAATGTATATAAGCTGCTCCCCAGCTCCCTTGGCTCCTCCTGCATGGAAACCAATTCAAGGTTTGCTTTGGTTTGGTGTATACGTGCCCTATCCACACCCTCGCCTTTATCAGAAAACTGCCTCTCTCTTCAAACAGTTCTTTTCCAAGAGGAACCCTTATTCTTTAGTCACTTCACAGTAATTCCACAGAGTAGGGAAGGGTATATACTGTTTAGAGCATATGCTTTTCAAAGCAAAATGCTGTTCGATCAAAGAAATTAAAACTTGATCTTTGAAGCGAGTCCTCATTACCTAGCACTTTTACCCCATTCTATTCGGTTTTCCGTTAGAGTAGAAATCATAGAGTAACAAGTTAAAATTATACTTAATATTTACCTGCCTCTCCCACAAGGCTGCGATCTCCTTGAGGACATCAATTGCCTTATTAATATAACATATAATTATAAACACCATAGGTTTAGACATATTTGCAGGAGCCTCATAAATGATATGGTCGAGTGGTATGCACGCCAGTCTTAACTCCTCCTCTCTTGCTGGCACAAGCTGTCCTTTGCATTTTACATTCAAAACAGCTTTTCCTTTTGTGATTTTTATTTATAGCAAAGCATACGCCTCCCAGGCCACGGAGGCAACTGGGAGCCAGCTTTCTCCTACTCTTCCCCTTGCCAACCCTGTGGGGCAGTGTCATTGTCTCGGTCTTGTGACCGCTGGTCTATCTGTTAAATGAGGGCATGATCAAGATCATTCTCTCCAGGCCCCTCAGGCTCTAACATTATTGCTCTTTAATGGCTCTTTGGAAAATGACCTTTCTCCTTGGACTGCGTTCCCAGTTTTCTTCTTCCTTGTCCAGTGAAAATCGTTGCTTCAGATTGTTCTAGTGAGTCTCTGACAGATCTCCTTTCTGGCAATTCACTGAGATTCAGCCCCATCAAGAAAACAATCAATACATTGTTCTAGCTTCAGATTGGATATGGGTTAAATGTTGGCATCACTGAGTTCTGTCAAATTGTCTCAGCTTGCCTCTTAAAAATCAAAATGGGAAAATCCAAGTCTTTTGGTTATTAAATCAGAGGACTAGCTGTTGGCCCAGACTGCGTGTGTTGGGGGAAAGGAGGAGTTATGTGCATGGGTGACAGAGAATGTGTGCACTAAGGTGAATTCATAACCAACACAAGTACTGTATGTGGAACCATAAAGCCAATTGTTAATATGTGAGCGCAGTCTCCAGAGATGTTTCAATTTGGTCTCCTCCTCCTCCTCCAACAGAAACCAAACGACCGTGATCACAAAGTGAGAGTAGCCATGGGAAATGGCTTGCGAGGAGATGTGTGGAGAGAATTCATCAAGAGATTTGGGGACATTCACATTTATGAGTTCTATGCTTCCACTGAAGGCAATATCGGCTTTGTGAATTATACGGGAAAAATTGGCGCTGTTGGAAGAGCAAACTACCTACAGAGAGTAAGTACACTGAAAAATGAGAGCATATATAGCCAGTTTTCAGAATACAGAGAGTTCTTAAAAGCTATGTCAGGATGATGTTATTATGAGAATTTCATAAAGCATCAGAGCTGCAGTCCATTTATATCACCAAGAGAGGTTTGGGTCAGCCTCTGTAACAAGGACCTCACAAAGATAGGGTGCTGTAATTTAAAAATCTTAATGTCTGTGAATAACAACCCATTCGGTCTTTGCCATCTGCAATTCAGGTAAAGTTTCCCTATGTCACTTACATGTGTATATGATAAAACACCTGAAAGTTACTGGTTCCATAAGTTTACCATAGTCTGTGAAATGGTGAAATGTGGTATTTCCATTCCATTGTGCTGTGGGTTACTACCATCTGGGGAACTTTTTACACACACAGGGGCAGGGCCTCAGCCCCTAAGCTTTGGATGCAGGCGTCTTGAGGTGGGACCCAGGCATCAGTGTTTTTTGAAAACTCTGCAGCCAGAGTTAAGAAGCATTATCTTATAAAGATTTGTGTTCTCACAGACAACAGGGGGATGAAAGCATGAGTGTGGGGGGAGGTTGGGGTTAATGGGGGGATGAGGACACATTTGTAATACCTTAACCAATAAAGAAATTAAAGATTAAAAAAAGATTTGTGTTCTAGTAACTGCATTAAAAATATATTTCTTATTAATTGAGATGTAATTGACATATAACATTATATTAGTTTCAGGGGTACAACATAATGATTCAATATTTGTATATATTGCAAAATGATCACCACAATAAGTCCAGTTAACATCTCATCACCTCACATAGTTACCATTTTTTTTTCTTGTGATAAGAACTTTTTTTAATCCTCACCTGAGGATATTTTTTCCATTGCTTTTTCAACCAGAGTGGAAGGAGGGATGAAGTGGAGGGAGAGAGAGAGAGAAACATCAATATGAGAGAGCCACCTCCACTAGGGGTGGGGAGCAAACCTGAAACCCAGGTACATGCCCTTGACTGGGAGTCAAACCCACGACCCTTCAGTGAGCAAGCCATACTCTAACCACTGAAACACCAGCCAGACTGTCATAAGAACTTTTAAGATCTACTCTCTTAGCAACTTTTAAATATGCAACACACTATTATTAACTACTAGTGCCCCGGTGCATGGATTCATGCACATTGAAAGGAAATTCATTAGAAGGTGGTAGGCGGGTTGGGACTGGGCGAGACGGGCTGGACATGCCCTGGAGCCAACCTCCCTCAGTCCCTCCCCAGCTGGCCACACCTGGGGCGACACCACAGCTCAAAGGGCATCTTCGGAGTGAGTGGGTCCCTCCAGTAGGTGGGGTTCCTCAGCTTGGCCTGCGGGGACCGGGCCAAAACCGGCTCTCTGACATTCCCCGAGGGGTCCCGGATTGGGAGAGGGTGGTCATTGTGCATCATAGCTACCGGTTGGATAGTCGAATGGTCAGACGGTCACTTAGACTTTTACTAGTATATAGAGAGAGGGGCCTGGTACACAAATTAGTGCACAGGTAGGGTTCGGCCAGCCCAACCCGATCAAGGCTGATCGGGCCGGGCCGGCTGGGGGGAGGGGCCACGGGCGGTTGGCCAGCCAGCCCTGCCCCCTGGTTGAACACCTGGTTGAACTCTTGGTCAAACTCCTGGTTGAGGGGACAATTTGCATATTAGCCTTTTATTATATAGGATAGATAGTCACCACACTGTACATTACATACCCAGGACTTATTTATTTTATAACTGGAAATTTCTATCTTTTAACCATGTTCACCCATTTTTTTAAGTTAAACATATCCTCACCCAAGGATGTGTTTTTATTGATTTTAAAGAGAGAGAAAGAAATACAGAGAGAGAGAGACATTGATCGATTGCCTCCTGTACATGCCCAACTGGATCTAACCTGCACCCTGGGCATGTGCCCTGAGATTCGAACCCACAACCTTGCAGTGTATAGGATGACACTCCAACCAACTAAGCCACACCAGCCAGGGCCACTTTCACCCATTTTTACCCACTCTTCACTCCTCACCTCTGGCAATCACCAATCTGTTCTCTAAATCTAGGAATTCATTCTTTTTTCAAATTCCACATATAATGAGGTCATGTGGTATTTGTCTTTCTCTGTCTGACTTATTTCATTTAGCATAATGTCCTCAAGGTTCATCCATGTTGTTGCAAGTGGCAAAATTTCCTTTTTATGGGTGAATAATATTCCATTGTATAAATACATCACTGTATATACACCACACTTTCTTTATCCTCTCTTCTATCAATGGACACCTAAGTTGTTTCCATGTTTTTGCTATTGTAAATAATGCTGCAATGAACCTGGGGTGCATACATCTTTTCTAATTAGTGTTTTCATTTCCTTTGGATAAATACCCCAGAAATGGAATTGCTGGATCATATGGTAGTTCCATTTTTAATTTTTTGAGGAACCTCCATACTGTTTTCCATTGTGGCTGCACCAATCTGCATTCCCACCAATAGTGCACAAGGGTTCCCTTTTCTCCACACCCGCTTCGGCATTTGTTATTTCTTTTTTTACATATTCTTTTATTGATTTCAGAGAGGACGGGAGAGAGACATGGAAACATGATGAGAATCCTTGATCAGCTGCCTCAAACACACCCACTACTGGGGATTGAACCCTCAATGTGCCCTGACTGGGAATTGAATCATGACCTCCTGGTTCACAGGTTGACGCTCAACCACTGAGCTACACCAGCCAGGCTCTTGTCTTTTTTATAGTAGCCATTCAAATAGACGTGAGGGGCTATCTCATTGTGGTTTTGATTTGCATTTCCCTTATAATTAGTGATGCTGAACATCTTTTCAGGTACCTGTAAGTCATCTATATGTCTTCTCTGGAAAATGTCTATTTAGACTATTTGTCTACTTATTAATTGGATTGTTTGTTTTGCTATTGAGCTGTATAAGTTCTTTGTGTATTTTGGATGCTAACCTCTTATCAGTTATATGATTGACATTTCCTGTTTTTAAGCCAACTCACATATGTATACTAACCTCTTATGAGATATATGATTGACATTTCCTATTTTTAAGCCAGAAGTCTCTTTTATTGCCTGGGATCTCCAGACAATCTCTTTGCCATTTTTGTGCTCAAGCAGTCAGTCTTAGGTGACCACCTAGTTTTCAAAATCTCAGGAAGATTCTGCAAATGCTGAGCCTCCACTGGCTTGAGCAGTGACAGCTGTCTTTATGCCTCTGGTAACTTGTCCTGGCCAAAACAGCCACCCAGAGCTCCCAAGCAACCTGTGTCTCCAGGGACTGACGAGCTGAGTACAGAGGGCAGTGGTGCGTGAGCATAAGAGATCAGATTCCAGCACAATCATATACTGACTGAATGACCCAGGGCAAATCACTTTATGTTCCTTAGACCTCAACTCATCATCTGTAAAACAGAGATTAAAGAGAGAAAATATAGAGCCCAGTGCCAGGCCCAAACTCAATGTTGTTAAAGGAAAAGGGTTGTTGAAAGGATTCAATTAAATAATTTATGAAAAGGCCATTAGAGGATATAGCCCGAATGCCTGTCACATAATATCCTTGAATAATTGTTAGCTGTTATGATTATTTTCATTCCATTCCTTCTATTCTAGCCTGGTCTCTAGACATTCCCAAGTCCAGGAAACCTCCCTGACAATGACAGCCAAACCTGTACTACACAGGTCTCTCCACTGTCCTCCACACCTGGGCCATCCAATACGGTAGCCACTCGCTAAGTGTGGCTATGTAAACTTAAACTGCATAAATAAAATTTTAATTTAGTTCTTCATTCACTCTAGCCACCTCTCAAGTGCTCAGTAGCCATACTTTGTGATTACCATGTTGAGCAGTACAAATATAGAATACTTCCCTCATCATAGACAATTCTGCTGGGCAGCACCCTAGAGACTGAGAATCGATTTCCCACTCCACACTGGGAGAGGGTCTGTCTTCGCTAGTTTCAGTCCAAGCTATACTAGCCCAGACCTGAAAGACCCAGGCTAAATGCAGTTCAGAACAAGAGAGGGCACAAAGCTGAGCCCAGGCACGGTGCAAGCTGTCAGTGTTGTTATGATGAGTTACAAGGAAACAACCCACACGTGAGGACCTTAGGAGTTGGTGCTGTGTGTTACTAGTTCTTTGTATCACATCCATTGATTGCTATGTTTTATTGTCAGTTTTTCTAGTTTATACAAATCTATATTTTAAAACTAAAAAGGAGGAGGGGGAGATGGCCCTGTAATTGATGTGGAAAGAAGCATGAGTTACCACCCCTATTGTTTTTTTCACATTCTTGCATATAAAAAAATCTACATTTGTTGACTATGAATGCCACTTGGTTTTTAATGGTTATCTGCTACTACCAAAACACATAATTGGTTAATTTATCATATAGATTTGAATTTAAATTTGAAATGGACACAGTAATTATGGGTGATAATTACATCTAAATACTGTCATATTTGTACCTATCTGTTAACAGAGAAAATAACGCACTTATTGCCCTTACTAAATTATATAAATTAAAATTTTTATGCCATTGAATTATAGTATATATGATGGAGTTTTAATTATTTTTTAGCCATATTAAAATTTTTATGCCATTGAATTATAGTATATATGAAACATGATGGAGTTTTAATTATTTTATAGCCATGGGCATGAAGTAATTATACTATTGAACCTTAAATATATTGGAGAGCATGTCTCTGGAAGTGTAAAACATACAACAGGGGCGCATTAAGGTTATATAAGATTTTAAAAATGCACTTGTGATATGTCCACCAGAAAACATGTACTAGTATGAGACTGTTCATAACAGCTTTATTTTTAGTAGTCCAAAACTGAAACAATCCAAATGCCTGTTAAGGAGAATAGATAAATTAATTGCTGTATATTCATACAAGAAAAACCACTGAAACAAACATCAACGTGGATGGATGACTGTCTCACGCAGTGTGTTGAGTGAAAGAAGCAAACACAAAGGCAAATATTTACTTCATTTATTGGGAGTTTAGACTACTTGATGGTGATACAGTCAGAATGGTGGTTAACTTGACAGAAGGGGCAGGAGGAAACTTTCTAAGGTAATGAAAATATTTAATATCTTGATCTGGATGGTAGGTACATGGGTGTTCATACATACAAAATTCACCAAGGTATACCCTTAAGATAGGTGTTCGTTATATACTTTATGCATGCAGTACTACAATAAAAAAGAAAAAAATGTGAAAATGTATGCTCAACGTGATCTATTTTAATTTCACTAGAAAGTTGTATCTTATGAGCTGATTAAATATGATGTGGAGAAAGATGAGCCTGTCCGAGATGAAAATGGATATTGCATCAAAGTTCCCAAAGGTACAGTGGATTTTTGTTCAATTAACCATTCATTTTCTTCTTTTTTTAATTTTGAGAGAGAGAGAGAGAAGTATTTGTTGTTTCACTTATTTATGCATTCATTGGTTGATCCTTGTATGTACCTTGCAACCTTGGTATATGGGGATGATGCTCTAGCCAACTGAGTACCCAGCCAGGGCCTAAGCTGTCATTTTCTTACCTTGACTAAATGCCTGTTAAGAACTACCATATCATTGCTAAAATGAACACCAGGTAAATTTATTAGAGTGAAGGGGAAAAAGAGATTTATGTACACTCAGAATTAGTTACAGAAACTCCAAAAGATACTAATTTAACCACTACATGTAACATAATTGTAGTTTGAAACCTAGCTTAACAACTTCTTGATTGTGAGGTTAGCATTTTGTGGGAAGAGATATATAATTATGGTTGCAAAACTATAGTTTTAGGGAGTCTTTGAAACTACTATTCATTTGTTTAATTATGTGTATAAGTAATTATTCAGTAAAAGGTTAGCATTTAAAAATTACAAATGTGTGGCCATATGGAATAATGTGTGCACATTGCTGCAGACCAAGATCAACAGTAATTGATATAAATGTGAGAAGTCTGGCAGAAGGCTGACCAGGACTCCTTTTGATATTCACAGGGTGAATATCTACATTTTATTACCTGCTGCTGACTCAATGGCCTAAAGCAAACTCCCCCAAGACCTGACAATCTTACTGTTTGCTAAACATTACCATTGATATGTCTGTTTGCATTCCTAAAGGCAATTGTGTATTCTAGCTAATAAAAACAGCTGGGAATGGAGCAACAGAGAGAGCTTGACCGTCATGGTTAGGCTGTCCTCTGGTTCCCCCGGTAATTATAAAAATTAATATTCCATCTTGTGTGTATCATTTGCGCGTCAGCCCTCCCTCCAAGTCTTTGAACCCGCGAAAGCCACGCTGGCCGTGGACTCTCGCAGCACATAGTATATGTATATGTATGTATATGATGTATATGAATATACATGCACATGTGTAGCCAGCCTGCTGCTAATGAGTTGCATAGCATCAAATTTAAGAGGTTACTAATAAAATGTGCCTACTGCAAGCTCATAAAATAACAATGTGCTTTCTTCTCTCTTAGGTGAAGTTGGACTCCTAGTTTGCAGAATCACAGAACTTACACCATTTAGTGGCTATGCTGGAGGAAAATCTCAGACAGAAAAGAAAAAACTGAGAGATGTCTTTAAGAAAGGAGATGTCTATTTCAACAGTGGAGATCTCTTAATGATTGACCATGACAATTTCGTCTACTTCCACGACAGAGTTGGCGATACATTCCGGTGGGTTTCTCTGAATTATGGAGAAACATGCTCAATTTGGCGTACTCCTAAATTGAAATCCCATTCCATTTTGGTTATGGGACCCCATTTTCTTCTATCTCTTTACCATGTCAATTCAACCTCCTGATTCCTAGAAAAAAAGGAGCAAAATATATAAGGGGTCACTCTTCAATGCACAGATAACTTGGTTGAGCAACACCAAATGAAAGTAAGGTGGGAAACCTTAGTGCAGTGGTTCTCAACCTGTGGGTTGCGACCCCCTTGGGGTTGAACGACCCATTCACAGGGGTCACCTAAGACCATCGGAAAACACATAAATAATTACATATTGTTTTTGTGATTAATCACTATGCTTTCATTATGTTCAATTTGTAACAATGAAAATACATCCTGCATATCAGATATTTACATTACAATTCATAACAGTAGCAAAATTACAGTTATGAAGTAGCAACGAAAATAATTTTATGGTTGGGGGTCACCACAACATGAAGAACTGTATTAAAGGGTCACAGCATTAGGAAGGTTGAGAACCACTGCCTTAGTGTATACATGTGTCTCAATAGCTTAGTCCATCCAGTTCCTCCATTATTACTGGTCACGCATAGGACAGCCAGGGATTTTCAGTTTTCAATTATGGGGATTTTCTTCAGCTAAAATCCAATGCAAATTAAGGTGGAGCTGATTTAGTTGAAGAGGAGGGATTTGGAGTCCTACCTGCTTCCCTCCCTCTTACTCTCCATCCCCAACCAGGTACCTTTCCCCAGAACCCCCAGGTCAGTGCACCAGTTTGCAAGTCATGATAATAGATCATGAAATGAATTCCCAACAACAGCACGGCCCTCCAGCCTCATAACACTTTTGCTTAATCATCTTCCTTCCTTCATGGACTCGCTGAGGCCAGGCCCCAGCTCCCAGCACAGTGCCTGACACACATAATTACCTTTTGTATGAATTAATGAGGAAGGGATGGAAGTTGTATATTGAAGTAGAAAGAGTGTGGATCTGAATGAGGAGAACAGAGTTCCCAGGCTCACCTCTGCCCCTGAACATCTGTGTTAGCAAGGCAGGTGACCTTTCTCGACCCAGTTTCTTCATCCGTGAAGTGAAGGTCCCGATGACCCTCAGTGTTCCTCCCATCTGAAATATTCCCTAACTCAGGATCCCTGTCATTATTTTATGCCACCTTCATGTCACTGAAAAGATTCCCGGTCAGGAGAAAATCGACTTCTATGAGATATTTTAAAAAAAATTTTAATGTAAAAAACAATAACTTTATGAAGTGAAAAATAGCACTTGGTTGGCACTAACATTATAGTCTCCTTGCAAATAAAGAATGATATTTTATCTTATTAAAAGCTTTCTTATTGCCCTGAGACCCTGAAATACAAATATGAAATTTTATTAAACACAAGTTCACTAATTGAATGAAATAGCAACCAAAGTTAGAGAATGAGGAAAGGGAGAGACTTACATACAGCAAAAAGTCATTGAACTTGGTTGGCACTAACATTATAGTCTCCTTGCAAATAAAGAATGATATTTTATCTTATTAAAAGCTTTCTTATTGCCCTGAGACCCTGAAATACAAATATGAAATTTTATTAAACACAAGTTCACTAATTGAATGAAATAGCAACCAAAGTTAGAGAATGAAGAAAGGGAGAGATTTACATACAGCAAAAAGTCATTGATGGGTTTTTGTTTTGTTTAGTTTTTTGTTAATTTTCACCTGAGAACAGTTTTTTCCCATTAATTTTTAGAAAGTAGAAGGGAAGGGGAGAGACAAAAGAAACATCAATGTGAGAGACAAATGGATTGGTTGCCTCCCGCACACAGCCCAACTGGAGCCGGGAATTGAGCCTGCAACCGAGGCACATGCCCTTGACTGGAATCAAACCCGCCACCCTTCAGTCTGAGGGCTGGCGCTGAGCAAACCAACTAGGGCCATTGATGGTTTATTTTTTATTTCCATTGCCTTTCTTAGGCCAAGTCTGTGTTTTGACATTAGAACAGCATCATTCTGTAAGTCATGTTCCATGTGGCTAGATTGGAATTCTGCATTTTATTATTTAGGAGTATGCCTTTGTCTTTTGTTCCTCAAGCATGGTGCTTCTCCCATGATGAAGTTGGGGAATTTGGGGACCAAGGTGAGGTATAGAGTGCAGCCACCCCACAGAGGTCTGGAGGGAACCAGCTACTTCCTGTCATCACATCCTGAGCCAGAGACCACCTGTGACCTCTGCTAACCTCACCTTTTCTTCCAGGTGGAAAGGAGAAAATGTGGCCACCACTGAAGTTGCTGACACACTGGGACTGGTTGATTTTGTCCAAGAAGCAAATGTTTATGGAGTGCCTGTGCCAGGTATGCACGAGATATTATAAATCTGTGCCTAAATCCATATCATTTTAACCCCAGGGCAAAGTACGCCATTGCCTTCTCCTGTCGGCTGGAGAATCAAATGACTCCATCAGCCACTTGAGTAAGGGGTTTATGTGTGGCTTATGTTCCTTTATAAATCATCCCGGTCAGTACACCTGAACCTGGCCTTCCTCTGTGGCTCAGCTCCCCAGCTGGGCTCCCCGGCAAGCCACATCTCTCCAGGACTCCAGGTCCCATGCTGCATCTGGCACTCCTCAAGAGAAGATGCAGCACGCTGGAGAGCTGGGAGATGGGATGTGAGACACAAGTAAGAGCAAGTACAGTTGCTACGAGAAGACATTGTCAGCCATCACACCACACTGGGCTCTCACAGACCCCACCTGGAATCTTGCACACACTTTTAAAGCAGGTCCCTGACCCAGCCCACCTGACTGAGTTTCAGAATCATGACATCGAGCCTTCTTCCATAGACCTGCTTCTCCCAGCAGCGTGGGGAGTGCCCAGGTCTGATTTGGGATCTTGGCTCCAATACCAGCTGGCTGTTTGGCTTCAGCCATATCACTAAAATTAGGGATCACACCAGTCTTGTCATGAAGATTGTCCAGAGAACTAATTCATTTCAATGACATAAATAGTAAAAATATATTTGTCAGATATGTACATGAGTGTTGTCATGAGGAGAAATCATTTTTGTTATAGACTAGGG
>NW_005356751.1:2881438-2904762 GCF_000412655.1 Myotis brandtii | reverse complement strand
TGGCCAGCCATGGGAGGTTGGCTGTGGGAGCGCACTGACCAACAGGGGGCAGCTCCTGCATTGAGCATCTGCCCCCTGGTGGTCAGTACGCATCATAGGTACTGGCCGGTCAACCTGTTGTAACAGTCACTTAGGCTTTTATATATATAGATGTCAGGGAGGACATCTCCAAATTATTGTCCAAATATGAGATGCTATGGGTGTTATTACTCCCCCAGAACTCAGGATTTGGAATTCCACCTATATTCGAAATGGAAACCCCAAAGTCCCATTTCCCTGAGCTGTGGCGGTTGCACGTGACCTTGTACTGCCCTTTTATTTCTTAAAGAATATTCAGGACTTTCTCTTACCTGTTCCTTTCCAATCCTGTGGCAGCAACACAATGGGAAGTGTAGCCACACCGGGGTCATAAAGTGTGAGTTGTAGAATTCTTCTCATGTTGGACCTCAGGCTGAATTAGCACAAGCGTGGTTGTCAGCCATCACACCACACTGGGCTCTCACAGACCCCACCTGGAATCTTGCACACACTTTTATATGCTGAATTTTAAAATGGTAACAACGCAAAAGAATGTGTAGGAGAAGATGAGAGAAACTAGGAAGTGGAATGTGAGGACCAGTGGGACCCCTGAGCCAGCAGCACCATCCTCCTCACCGGGGAGCTTGTTAAAAATGCGATCTCTTGGGCCCACCTCAGACCCACCGAATCTGACTTTCTGGGGTGGGGCCCAGGGAGCTGTGTTTTAACAAGCCCTTTAAGTGATTCTTTTATTTTAAAAACTGTTTTTATTGATTTTAGAGAGAGGAAAGGAGAGGGGGAGAGAGAGAGAGAGAGAAACATCAATGTGAGAAAGAAGCATCGGTCGATTGTCTCCTGACCAGTAATCAAACTGGCAACCTTTTAGGTGCATGGGACAATGCTCAACCAACTGAGCCACACCAGCCAGGGCTAAGTGATTCTTAAAAACACTGAAGTCTATTAAAGCTAAATATGCAGAAGTGGCAAAGCATAAGGAACAAAACAATGAGTCTCAGCTTAAAATTAAGGAATTGGACCACAACATCGGCAAACATAAACGGGAAGCTGAAGATGCTGCTGCAAAGGTATCCAAAATGTTGAAAGATTATGACTGGATTAATGCAGAGAAACACCTCTTTGGACTACCCAATAGTGCCTATGATTTCAAAACTAATAACCCAAAAGAAGCTGGTCAGAGACTTCAGAAGTTGCAAGAAATGAAGGAAAAACTAGGAAGAAATGTCAACATGAGAGCTATGAATGTACTAACAGAAGCAGAAGAGCGGTATAATGACTTGATGAAGAAGAAAAGAATTGTAGAAAATGACAAATCCAAAATAATTGCGACTCTAGAAGACCTTGACCAGAAGAAAAACCAAGCCCTGAACATTGCTTGGCAAAAGGTGAACAAGGACTTTGGGTCTATTTTTTCTACCCTTTTGCCTGGTGCTAATGCTATGCTTGCACCACCAGAGGGGCAAACCGTGTTGGACGGTCTGGAGTTCAAGGTTGCCTTAGGAAATACTTGGAAAGAAAACCTAACTGAACTTAGTGGTGGTCAGAGGTCTTTGGTGGCTTTGTCATTAATATTGTCCATGCTCCTCTTCAAACCTGCTCCAATTTACATCCTGGATGAGGTCGATGCAGCCTTGGATCTTTCTCACACCCAGAACATTGGGCAGATGCTGCGTACTCATTTCACACATTCTCAGTTCATTGTGGTGTCCCTAAAGGAAGGTATGTTCAACAATGCAAACGTCCTTTTCAAAACCAAGTTTGTGGATGGTGTTTCTACAGTAGCCAGATTTACTCAATGTCAGAATGGAAAGGTCCCAAAGGAAACCAAGGCCAAGGCAAAAGGACCCAAGTGATCACACGTGGAAGTTAAAAGTATGAATTCACTTTCTTTACCTTGACCTGCTTTTTAAACAGACTTTTTAAGAACCTGGGATTTATCTCGTTTGTTTATATAAAGATTTAATGTTTTTTATTACTTGATGCGTATTTTCTCTTCCCTTATATAATCACTTATAAATGAACATGATTTCTCTTAATTAGTTTAACTATGGTCCAATTACTGTGATTGTGATTTTATGCATGTCATCAATTATTTTTCTTACCCAAGTCTTGTAGATTAGGGAGCCTGAGATACCTGTTTGGTGGGAAATTCTGTTTGTAAAAGCAAAAATACAAAGAAACAGGTAAAATTAGATTATGGGATAAATATAGCTAATAATCAGCTTTTAGTTTAATTCCTAAGATAATATTAATGTATTTTCTATTGCTAATAAAGTCATTAGGTAAGGAAGAATTAAAAAGCAAGGAGCCGGACCAACAACGGGAACACTTTATAAATATTTCCGTAGGAGTTTAGGAGAAAGGTATGTTGCTTGCTGCTTTCTGGTGCAAGTTTATCTGGTCTCCCAATACTTCTGTCAGCCTTTTCATAATCTAATCAATAACAATCTATTGGTGGATGTGAATGTAGAAGCCAACACACCAAATAAAATTTACCTTTTTCTTCAGTCTAAACAAAAAAAAAAAAACACTGAAGTCTAACTTTGGAGTGACAAAAATGTTCTAGAACTAGATACTGGCGATAGCTGAACAACATTGTGAATGTACTAAATGCCCCTGAATTGTACACTTTAAAATGGTTAAAATGATGAGTTACAGTTTTACACAGATAGCTGAACAACATTGTGAATGTACTAAATGCCCCTGAATTGTACACTTTAAAATGGTTAAAATGATGAGTTACATGTTTTACACAATTTAGAGAAAATACACTAAAGTCATGAGAAGCACTGACACCAGGTGATTCCAAAACCTCGCCAATCAGAATCATCTGGGAAACCTTGTAAAGTCCATGGATCAGAACCTCGAGTTTGGGATCAGAATTTTCTTGTTTTCTTTCCTTTTCTTTTTTTCTTTAAATTCCCAAGTGGCTGTCATGACCAGTAATGTGTAGGAGCCACTGAAATAGAACAAAGAAAAGGAAGCTAACGGTTTTCAAATGATTAGAGACAGTCAGATAAAACAAGGAGCCCGTGTGTTCATCCTGCTCCAATGTGCAGAATGAAAACAACGGGCTGAAATGACCAGGGAGCCGATGTTAGCCTGAGAGCCCTCCTCTAACCAGAGCAACCAACACTAGAGAGGACTGTCTCCTGCGGTAGGGACTGTCCACCAGCTGGAGGGTGTAATGAGGCAGGATGCCTACCTGGGCTCCTGTGAGGATTCTGACAGCAGTGAAAAGTTAGAGGTGAACTCTATCGACCAGAGAGGTGAACTCAGGAGTCGCTCCCAACTTTCAGGTTCTGGGATCCTCACGGGGACTTCTCAGGTCTCGGTTTGGGACCAGGAGGTCCAAAGAGGGAACTTCTAGGTTTAGGTTTAACAGGGAGTTAAGTTTTTCTAGGTGTCACACCAGCACTGTCCAGCTGCTCTCTACAACTGTTATTATCAGTAGGATGTCCTGCAGTGACGACAGTGTTCTATATCTGCACTGTCCAGTGTGGCGCCCAGTAGCCTCCATGTGACTGTCCAGCAGCTGAAATGTGGCTGGTGCAACTGAGGAACTGAATTTTCCATTTCAATTATAATTCATTGTAATCGCCACATGTGACCGGTGGCTACCACATTGGACAGCCGTTCTAGAGAAGCCCTGGCCAGAACTGCGGCAGACTGGAGCCTTCCCCCTGGATCTGAACTAGCCCAGACCAACCTGCAGGAGCCAGGGTGGAGGCTGAGACCCAACAGGCCCCTCCCGCTCCCCGTGAATGCCAGAGCAAGAAGCGGGGAGCCAGTGGACGCTGAAGATTTCTGTTGCAGCAGCTTCTGTCTTAATTCTAAAAGGAATTATGGGAGACATTTGAGATTCCTGAGATAGGCGCCTTCCAGAGAGCTACCAGGGACCCCTAGAGAAAGAGGGTCCCATGCCCTGCCTCCCTCGGATGAGAGGCAGATAAAACGAGGGTGCGTTTTCTTTCTTTCCATGTTTCCTCTTGTTTTCCGCCTCCTTTGGAGCTGTAGGTAAACACGCAGTCACCATGGGAGAGATTCTGAAAGCTGGGGCCCAGGTGACCAGGGCGGTCCCTCTTCCTCTCTGATTACAGCTAAGTAGTTCAGGGAAATGGACCTGGGCTCCCCCTGGGTCTCCTGGATCAGGTAGCCGATGGATTAGTACCTAATCACCACTGTCCTCACCAGAAAACAACGGAAATTGTTCTAAACGCCTCTCCACTTACTGCCCTGCCTGGCGGGGAAGAAAGCTGTTAGGGTCCATTTTCTCTATGGTGAGCTCAACCTCTGGGGACTAAAGGGCAGCAGCGGGAGGGCACCCAGCAGTTCACTCACCCTTGCACCTGGCCTTCACCTGCTGTCCCACCGCTTCTCTAACGTGCAGAAAGGCAAAGCTATTAGAAACCCTGATCAAATACGGAAGCCTCAAAGGTGGTGTTCGTGCCTAGAAGCACAGCAGACCTGACATTGCAGTCTGAAGAACAACCTGAGCTCAGTTATTCATGAGTGGAGCAAGGATTTTTCACTAGAGTAAAACAAAAAAACAAAAAACAAGTTCCTTTAGCCACCAGTTTGACCTGTTTCCTACTCAAGTGTTTCATGTAGGCTGCTGAGAAGGGTGAAGATGACAAGCACAGGATCTAGAGCCAGACTGCCCCAGTTCAGTATTTGCTGTGTGAACTTGAGCAAGTCTTTTAAAGTCTTTAAGCCTCAGTTTCTTCATCTGTAAAATGGAGATAACTTTTGAACCTCTTCATAAGTTTGTTGTGCAGGTTAAATGAGATGGTCCATAGGACCTGGCATATAATTAGAAATTCAATCAGTGTATAGCTGCTAGTAGTAGTGGTAGTATTTTCATTTTAAAATAACTTCGACCTATATTTGAAATAAAAATTCCAACCATCCAAAAGAAACGTATGCCATAAGGCTGCCTCCATCCACTGTTCTAGAAACAGCAAAGCATTATGAATAAAATAGCTACAGCACATCTAATATTTTTTCGTGGTATTTCCAGGTCACGAGGGTCGAATTGGCATGGCCTCGATCAAGATGAAGGAAGGCCATGAGTTTGATGGAAAGAAGCTCTGTAAGCACATTGCCGACTACCTGCCTAGCTATGCAAGGCCCCGGTTTCTAAGGATACAGGTGAGACCTCTTGTTATCAAGTTCAATTCTCCTCTCTCATGGAGACCCCTGTCTCTTAGGCAACAACTCCCCTTCTAGCATGGCGACCACATTGGCCAAATTTTCACTACCCTTTCCAGGAAGCTCAACAAGGAAGCAGAAATATCAGAAAAATAGAACTAGCAGAAACGCAAATCCTTATCCCTTTCTCCCTAAAATGGACCAGGCCAGTTCATTCAGCAACAGTATTAGCAAGTAACGCTCAAAGTCTGTGTTTGGGGATATGTGACAGACACTTAAAACAGAAATGCTCCGGCCCTCCTATTTGTTGTTTCCAGTTTTGAAGAATGGAAAAACCCACTGACGTCCTAAGACCTTTCTATGGTGTGAAGTTCAACTGGGCATCATTAGCCACTTGGAACTACCAAAGGTTTAGCTCTTACCACTAGAAGGATTTTTTTCTTTTTCTCAAACATTAACCCCTAGGTTAGTTTAACACCATCACTTTTGGACTTTGAGCTCTTAGATTCTAAAGAGTTGAGAAGTGTTAGATTACCAGACCTTGCTGTGGCTACAAAATTGATGTTCATAAAGCACTGGCATTTGCTTTACAATGAGATCATAAAAATTGAAATATCCTCAGATCATCCCCTATTAATGGGAGAAAAAACAGATCTTCGGTCAAACGGACAAACAGGCTGAAAGAATAGAGTTGTCTGTGTAGATGATCACACCTTAATCAGGATATTCCAGTCATACCTAAAGCTGAAACTCACCAAGCAACAGACTCTGTGCTCCGTATTTCACTCCCCACAGGTGATCTTAAAGCTTTAAGGAAATGAGCCCTGGCCAGTGCCTATGTTGGTTGGAGCACTGTCCCGTACACCAAAAGATGGTGGGCTCAATCCCTGGTCAGGGCACGTACCCCCATGTTGCGAGTTTGATTCCAGTCAGGGCGAGTGCGGGAAGCAACCGATTGATATTTCTCTCTCACATCGATGTTTTCTCTCTCCCTCCCTCCCTCCTTCTCTTCCTCTCTCTCTAAAATCAATAAACATATCCTTGGGTGAGGGGGCAGGGGAGCTTTAAGGGAATGAAAATTACCTCCACAAAGGGCCCCCTAGTGGAGCTTCAGAAAACAGGATGTATCCATATCATACAAAATGCATTCACAGCTCTCAAAGGAGCCAGAGGTGCCAGCCTCACTGCCCCACCTCCACTCCTTTCCCTGCACCTGATCTGTTTGCAAAACACCGCAACAATGTGGGTTGTTTGATGTTTTTCAGGACACCATTGAGATCACTGGAACTTTTAAACACCGCAAAGTGACCCTCGTAGAGGAGGGCTTCAACCCTGCAGTCATCAAAGATGCCTTGTATTTCTTGGATGACAAAGCAGCAATGTATGTGCCTATGACTGAGGACATTTACAATGCCATACGTGCTGAAACTATGAAACTCTGAATATTTCCAGAAAGAAACTGAATGGATCCAACTTTAATTTGATTGAAGATTGTGGGGTGCATTTTTCATGCATACCAATAAAGGGAGACTTTTCTAAATTACACCTACACTTTTGCAAGTGAAAAGACTTAGAGATCATTATTTTTCAGTGTGCCCCTACTGTTTGTATTTGCAAACTAAGCTTGTTAGAGGGAGGGGAGGAAGGTGTGTTTTTTTTAATATGTAATAAAATAGATGACTGCCAGCATATGAAATGGTACTGTCCTTCCTTTATCCTGAGCCTGATAGTCCCATTGGTAACTTTTCACAGGTGCCTCACTCATAATGATAATGGCAATAGGTAATATAGGGCAAGGAGTTGGGAGGGGAGGGGTTGTGGATCACCAAGGAACAGCCCAATGGAAATCCCGCTCCAGTGTAAGGCTAACTCTCCCCACTGAATAGCACCTGGCCACTGTCTAAAACAGCGTTATCCAAAAGGTGAAACTGCCACCTGTATAGTTCTTAAAGAAGACTAAGCAACAGCACCAGTATTCGACACATAAAAGGTGTTAGGTTGATATTTTTTAGTCACATCAAGGATTGCAAACTCAAGTACCTTCAGGATTCACATTGGTAATGTGGATGAGAGAAGCAGGTCACAAATGAGTGGGGCAAACTTGAGGATAGCCACTACTCTGCTTCCGTTGGCTGAGTGTTGTCATGTGGGAACACAGCTCAGGCACTGCTGGAATCTTCTGATGATTCAGAAACTAGAAACCTGGGTATACATGTGACTCTCCCAATTTTTAAAATGGGAAGTCTCAAAATGTTTTTAATTTATATGCATCGCAAATGAAATATATCTGTGACCCCAGTAAATCCCAGGTCTCCAGTTAGCACCCCCGGTCCCACATGCCCCTCGGACCTACGCTGGTTTCATAGCAAAGCCAGTCTCCTGCCAGAGAGCCTATTCAAGGACCCTCCCCGCCCCCCCAGGCCCCTGCCTTTGATCTCCCAGGGAGAATTTGAACCCAAGTGATGGGAGTCCACATGACCTTGGTTTCTGAGACTATCACGTTGTGCAATGTATTACCTGGAATCCTGTTGAAGTGAATCTGGTTGAAAGCAACGACATCATGTCACCAGGGCCACCTTTTTGGAGGAAAGGTCAGCACTTACCCTTTTAGCCAGGACATGGTGTTCCAGGGACCAGAGCCAGCTGGGCCTGTCCACCTTTGGCATTTCAGACTTTCCAATTAGAAACTCTCTTTCCTGGACTGACGGTGAGGAGTTAGAGGGGATCAGGCAGTTTAGGGTAAGGGCCTCGTGGGTAGGGAAGATGGTAGATAAGGAGGAAATAAACCAGATAGTCAGGATGTGAACAAGATAGGCAGACTGTACCCACTTCCCCCTCGACCCAAGAGCGGGAACTAAATGTGGGGAGACGAGGGCTAAAGGAGATGCCTGGTGTTTCTTTGAGAGAGCCAACAGAGGGCAAAAGCAGGGACATTTAAACCCCTAGGCTTTGGTGGCTCTCTCCCCTTTACCCCCACCCTCCCCTACCTTCTCTCTGAGGTTTGACGGTCTGGTCGATGCTTCTCCGTCTCTGGATCTGTTTTTGTTCATCAGTTTATGTTGTTCATTATATTCCATAAATGAGTGAGACCATGTGATATTTATCTTTCTCCGACTGGCTTATTTCACTTAGCATAATGCTCTCCAGTAATCAATAAAGAAATTTAAAAAATTAAAAAAATAAACCACTAGGCTAGTGAGCTTCTGGTTTGGGGACCCTTCTCGCGTGTCAAGAACTTTGATACTTTCACTGTAATAAACTTCGCTTCCCTTTCCTTACCCCCTCCCTGCCATGAATTGTCCATGAATTCATTCATCGACTTCTTGAGACAAGGAACCCAGCAGCTCACACTCACGTCTCAACGGCTTCCTCAACCTTCCACTTCCCCAAACCTTCATGATTCTGGCCAGATATTGTGATGGGTAGAGGCACCTGCACAGATAAACAACTCTGAAGACTGATTTTTCTTTTCTAAAAGGGTTAGAAATTGTGCCCATAGAAATGTCGGAACAAATCATAATTTAAAAGTATAAATGGATATTTTTAAAAACAAAAGATCTCCGATTTCAAATATATGTTTGAAAACATGTAATCAGTGCATTTATCAGAGGCTATGGGCACCAAAATTGTGGAGAGTGGCTACAGTGTTTGGACAGGTTCAAGCCTCGGACTAATGAGAGGGCACGGTCCTCTCATGGCAAAGCCACGTGCAGGTCCCAGCTTGGAGGGCAAAGCCCTCCCAGCACAATTATAGCCAAAGTTATGGGGTGGGGCCACAACATTAGTAACAAAAAAACAGAATTTCCGGAGGATGGGGCCCAGAAATCAGGATTTTAAAAAGATTCCCAGGTGATTCTAATGTGCAGCCAAGGCTGAGAACCACTGCTATAGTTGTAAGCTTGACCTTATGGTCTGAATCTGTGGTCCTAGGTCCCTAGGAGGCTGAGTGATGTGGGCTTGATAGAGATCAGGTGCATGTAATTGAGTAGATTCAAAACCCACGAGAACATTGTAAACATCTTGACCCTGCCTTACTTTGCCTCGTGGAATCTGGCTATAAAATAAAGACTCAGCTTGCAGGCCGTGGTGCTGTCTCTCCATCAGAGAGGGCAGCGTCCCACCTAGCCCCAGCTTTATTCTCTTGTCTGTCTTTTCTAATCCTTCACCACACCCCCACCCCCCTCAGGTTCACCCATGGCCATGCTGGCGCCACACAAAATGATTTAGAGATAAACCAGGAAATATCAGCATATGAAATGGAAGCTAATGAGAACCAGTATAAAAATGGATACGATTAATCAAGTGCAGTGACCTACCCTAAGAGATGATTTGTTAGTGAGATGCTGGCTCATACATCCACTCTACAAGCGTCTAGTGCAGCCGTGGGCAAACTACGGCCCGCTTGAAATGAATAAAACTAAAAAAAAAAAAAAGACCGTACCCTTTTATGTAATGATGTTTACTTTGAATTTAAATTAGTTCACACAAACACTCCATCCATGCTTTTGTTCCGGCCCTCCGGTCCAGTTTAAGAACCCATTGTGGCCCTCGAGTCAAAAAGTTTGCCCACCCCTGGTAGTGGGTGCCTGCTATGGACTGAGAGATGAGTTCAGCACTAGTGTGACGAAGTTCTCCAAACCTCTATCTAGGAAGTCAGGCCAGACGTTCAAGAAAGTTGGCTGGGAAGACCCCTCAAAGGAAGGTCCTGGCCCTGCCGGTGGGGCTCAGTGGTTGAGCGTCGACCTATGAACCAGGAGGTCACAGTTCAATTCCCCGTCAGGATACATGCCTGGGCTGCAGACTCCATTCCCAGTAGGGGGCATGCAGGAGGCGGCCAATCAATGATTCTCTCCCATCATTGATGTTTCTATCTCTCTCTCCCTCTCCCTTCCTCTCTCTCTCTCTGAAATAAATAAAAATATACTTTTTTTTAAAAGGAAGATCCTGTTCTTGTGTTTTAACTTTTCAACAGCAATTGTTTTGTCATTGCAGTTGGTGGGGCTGCATGCAGTCTGTAAAGAGGCAGCTACCAGGGAGGACGCGTCACTGAGCATCACTCCAGCACTGTTCACGGGGAGGGGGGCTGGCTGGCCAGTGCAGGCCTCCTATCAGCGTGGCTGCTATCCCCCCAGAGCACACGAGGTGCCGTGCTGTAGAATGTATATGTCGCTGGTGGTCTATTCCATTATGATCGTCAATTTCCCTTTGCACAGATGTCATGCTTTTATGAAGCTGTATGCTCCATGAGGGCAGTTTTTGTTTATCTTGCTCATCATTATATGCCCAGTACCTGGCACACAGTAGACAATAAGTATTTGTTGCTTTTTCATCTAGCAACCCTGATAAATTATCTGGTTCCCCATGTAACTGTTGGGGGAGGGGGAGAGCAAGGGGAGGAGCAGAGAGAATAAATAGATGATCTGAGTTTTCTAGTTCACATGAACAGTGATTTTCAAGCTGGAACACTGAGATCACCTGGAAGTCTTATTAAAACACAGACTGCTGCGACCCATTAGAATTGGAATTTGCATTTCTAACCAATTCCAGGCTGTTGCCACGTTTTGAGAACCACTGACATAGAGAAAAAGCATCCAGAGTTACACATCGTGTGTGTTTAGTGTAATTCAGCTCCTCAGAGCAGGATGCTATTTTATTAACTGAGGCTCACATCTTCGATCTGGAGGGACTCAAAGTGCGGCCCCAGGAAAGGCCCAGCAGAAAGCTGCACTTTGTCACCTTTAGCCCACAATTGTTCTTGAAAACTCACATGGGCAGCACATATTTATTTTCTAGATATACAAACACATATTATTTGCTGTAGCAAAACTAAAAGCAAACCTCTTTATTTGATGAAAGAAAAACTGGCACCTGGGAGGTTCAGTGCATGCCAAAGTCGCACAGCCCATTGGCCCCACTAAGCTCCCCCCTGGCACTTACAGGAAGAAACATTTCCTCATAGACCAGTGGTTCTCCGTGTGTGGTTCCAATACCTGGAAACTTGTTAGACATGCAAACTATCAGGCCGTGCCCCAAACCTGCTGAATCAGAACCGCTGGAATGGGCCCAGCCATCTGTGTGTGAGCAAACCCTGCTGGTGATTCCGATGCAGCTCAACTAGAGAACCGCAGGCTTAGAGCCCTGCTTCCCAAGCTTTTGTGTGCAGAAGCAGCACCCGGGGATGCTTGTGGTCCACGCACCCCTCTTTGAGTAGCAAGGGACTCTAGAGCAGTGGCTCCCCAACACTGCGGCACCTTAGAACTATTTGGGGAGCTGTCAAAAATCCAAAGCCCAGGCCCACCCCATACCAATTAGATAAGATTTTTTTCTAGAGTGGGAGCCAGGCTTCAGTATTTTTTTCTTAGGGCAGGTCACTGCACTTGATTAATCTTATCCATTTTTAAAGATTTCAGGCGATTCCAGTATGCAGCAAAGTTCGGGGACCACTGATAGGGAACAGAGATCATGAAACGTTAAGCTCTCCGCCCCCCTCACCCCCAAGCTCTTGACAAAGATTCTCTCCTTGACCAAATTCCATGCCAGGCTCCTCGTCGCCCCCTTGTGGACATGGCCTCAACCTTGTCCTATAAAGAGATGAACAAACACTAAGTTTCTGACAGGTAAGGCCACCTTCCTAGGATGACCTGAGCCCCCTTAAAGTACCTGCCTGCAAAAATGAAAGGATGCCAGAAGAATTGACTGTGTTTTCTATCCAACACCTGAAGATGGGCCCTCTTTCCCAGCCTCTGTGTGAGGGTAGGAGCCTAGCTTCAGTAAGCACCAGGGAGCAAACCCAGGTGGCTTTCACATGGACCAACCCCCCCTTCTTGCTTTTTGCAGTTTTTCACTTCCCTGACTCTACTGAGTCCCCACCTGTCCCCCTCCCTACGCCCTCTTTCTCCCTTTAAAATACCCAGTGACATCTAGACAAGTCCAAGTTGAGTCCAGTTCCTGCTAAACTCTTTTCCTATTGCAATAGTAATTATTACTGAATAAAATGACTGATTAAAATCTGTTCTTGCCACTTTAACTGGTGTTCAGCTTTGTTTGCCTTTGACATTGCTAATATAACCAATTTCAGAGCCACTCCCTAAAAAAGTGCCCTCTGAGATGGGAAGAAACTAATTTTTTGGCCTATGAACTAACTCTGAGCAAGCTGCCATGGAACACAGCTTTTAGTTGACTACAGGGTCCAGAAAACTGAGACAATCCCTAGAGGAAGAAAATTTAAATGTATGGAAGGACCAGACGGCCTACTGGACTGAGAGCCTCCAGTCAAGTACATCCTTGAACAGCACAGTACAGAGGAAACAGCATGGGCTTTCCTGAAGACGAGAACACTGGGCTTGGCCACTTACAAGCCGAGTGACCTGGAGCCTCAGTTTCCTCCTTTATAAACTGGAGCCACAGTGCCTGCTTTCTTCAAACCGAGGGCTCCTCCAGACTCACTTTTTCGCAGTCAAACCCAAATCTTCAGTATCCTCTAAAAGCAGAATCCACCCGGCTGGCTCAGTGGTTGAGCATTGACCTACGAACCAAGAGGTCACGGTCAGGGCACAGCTCCGGTTGCGGGCTCAATCCCCAGTGCAGGAGGCAGCTGATCAATGATTCTCTCTCATCATTCATGTTTCTATCTCTCTCTCCCTCTCCTTTCCTCTCTGAAATCAATTTTTAAAAATATGTTTTATTGATTTTTTACAGAGAGGAAGGGAGAGGGATAGAGAGTTAGAAACATCGATGAAAGAGAAACATCCATCAGCTGCCTCCTGCACACCTCCTACTGGGGATGTGCCCGCAACCAAGGTACATGCCCTTGGCCGGAATCAAACCTGGGACCTTTCAGTCCACAGGCCGACGCTCTATCCACTGAGCCAAACCAGTTAGGGCTGAAATCAATTTTTTTAAAAAATTTTTAAAGCAGAATTCAAAAGTACATGCATTTAGGCTCCAGGATATGCGCTGGTTAATTAATCAATGTTTCAGTCGTCAATTAAATCACACAGGATATGCTTTTTTATTTTTCATAGACAAGCACAGTTTATTTCTACGTTACATTTCATATCACAAGCTAAACCACAGAAGCTGCCTGTCCGTGCACCACCCTGGGCCCTTTTTCTCTGACCAAACTGCTAGAACCTTCTGGGCCATGCTGGCTTCAACTCTCCATCTGTATCCTTTTATGAGTCATAAAACCTCTAGGAGAATCTGAAAAAAATTATGAGCTTTCCCCCTATAAAAATGCACATTCACATAAGCACACAAATTCAGCGTACAATTCCGAGGGGCTCGGAGCCTCCCTGAAACCCAGGTTGACTCGGCTGGAACCCTGGTCTAGACCGTCGCCTGCAGGGGACAGCAGGGCAGCTGCAGCCCACACTGCAAGCTGCATTCAGGGAAGCTGGGGACGCTGTAGAACTTGATGAGTTTTTTGAAGGCACTTTTCTTCAGCATCATCACCTCTTCAGGAAACCTAGAGAGGATGTTGACTGTGGAGGACCCCCCGTTCTTCACGGGGCCCTCTGAGGACAGTGGCTTCTGAGCACTCACAGGCACGCTGTTGCAACTGAGCGAACGCACGGCCTTCCTCTTGTTCCGCACGGACAAGTAATTGATCAGGAAGGAGGACAGCTTGCGCTTGGCCTCCACTGGGGCCTCTTCGGAAAAGCAGTCATCAGGTGGGTCCAGCAGGGTGTCTAGGGGGCAGCCGTCTTCCCTCCCAAGACCGGCCCCCACAGGCTGAGGCTGCTTGGCGATCCTTTGGGCCTGGGCTAGGTCATCCTCCGCCCAGCCGACGGACTGAAGGGCCCCTCCACTGCTCAGGGCTCTGGGGCCCCTGGTTTGGGGGATGAGGCCCCTGGCCTGAGGGCTCGGCTGGGAGGTACAGTGCTGACTCAGGATGAGAGTGGCGGCGTCGCGAATGAGATTCCAGTCCCTCAGGATATCATCCCTGGTGGTGAACTGGGAGGTCACGGTGAAGCGGATGATCAACTTGTCCTGGACGGTGGCCGGGATGAGGAAGATCTGGCCAGCTTTAGCTATTTCCTTCAACACACTCTCCGTGAGACAATTAGGACCCTGTTTGAAGGATAAAGAGAAGTGGAGTCTGTACCACATCCCCTGTGAGCAGCCCCAAAAGCCCAGCATTTACAGTTTCCAACATGCTAAGCGACCACCGAATGGCATCATTCATAGCCACGGAAGAGGACATTACCTTTAGACGAAAAACCACCAGGCCAAGGTGCCTCTTGGCAGGAATTTCAAAGAAAGGGTCCTTTCTGACCAGAGATTCAAAATACTTAGCCATTTCAGTCCCCTAGAATTGTAAATAGAGAGAGAGCTGAGATGAATAGCCAGGCAAGGGACAAGCGTGCATTAACTTTCACACGGCTGTGTGGGTTTCAGCCAGGGCCTTCGAACCACTGAGATCCGAAAGGCTTCCGCCACATTTTTTCTCTGTTTGATTTTGCTCTTATCCCAAGCTGGACACCCTCCAACGGCTCCCTGTTTCTTGTCGTTTCAGATCTACCTCCGGACTCATGTCTCAGGGCCTTCTTTCAACTCACCCCAGAAACAGAAGGCATGTATTTTGTGAACAAGACAATCTTAGCCTCATATCCTGGCTTCACAGCTTCTTGGCCCGCCAAGGGGGCAAGTGAGGGCCAACACCCAGCCCAGGCCCTGCGTTCCCAGCCGGTGCCTCGTGAGGGTGGCGGCTTGTTTCTACTGCACTAAAGGCACCATCTTCCCCTCGCCTCCCATGCCCTTGCATCCCCTTTTCCCCGATATTCCACAAAGAACGTGTTTGACACATCATCTCCACGTACACTGTGGAGAGGCTGTGTACCTGGTTAGTGGATACAGAGTTTCTGCTGGAGATGAAAAATTTCTGGAAATTGATACTAGTGACGGTTGCACACATTGTTATTTCACTTAATGCCACTTTGTTGCAGACTTAAACATGGTTAAAATTGTAACATTTTTTTATGTATGTTTTACCATAATAAAAAAAATTTAAGCTTTGTATCATATTGATCTTTCACTGAAATTTGGTAATTTCAATTTTTTTCTATGTTATTTCCCATGTTGTTAACTAAACAAGAACAGTACTTGTCTTCTTCCATTTCTTAAAATTTCTCCCAAGTGTCCAATCGTATCAATCAAACATTTGCTAAGTAATTGCTGTCACCTGGTTCTCACACCTGCTACTCTATTTCAAGGGAAGGCCAGGGATTCAGCTAATCGTGTCTTTGACTAGGATGAAACGAGTTTCTCCAAGCCTCATCCAGATCCCTTGTCTCTCTCCACTGCATGGTCTCTTTAGAACAGTCTCCAAGATCTCTTCATGTTCAGGTCCTCAGGCTCTCTCAGGGAAAGCACCCTGCTAAATATTTTCTAGCTGTTTTATGTGTCATGCTCTGCTCAGTGTTCCTCTAGCTAACAAAGAGAGGGCCACCCTGAATAGTCAACTCCCAGGAGCCCGAGAACAGCCCAAGACACCTGAGCCCAGCCTTCCGCCCCATTGGGACACACAGCAAACGCAGCTCAGCCCACAGGCCTCGCACAAACGATTACATACATGTCTGACGTGCGCTTGCAGATTCTTCACCCCGAAAGACCGAATCACAAACCAGAGCTTAATGGAGCGGAACCGCCGGCTCAGGGGGATCTGCCAGTGCTAAAACAGAGGAATACAGCGCCAGGTTAGAGACAGGACGCCGCTCCCTCACGCACTCCTGGGCCTTAGCATCCTTGCCTGCCCAGCCCTCCAGGGATGGTCGGTATCACCAGATCTCTGAAGCAGTTGCTAAGCAGCAGCCAAGGCAAGTTACCCAAAGGCTGCCCTGTCATGTGACGAAGTCACTGGTGAAGGTGACCGATAAGTCCATGTCCAAGAGCAGGACAAGTGGAAACCAAGTCCATGGCCCTGAACCAAGGAGAAGACACTTTACGTTTAAGTGCACCTTTAAACATTTCATCCAGGCTGAAACTCAAGGTAAGGAAGGGCAATATGTTTGTTTTTTCCCTAAGGGAACCTCAGTTCCTTGAACAGCAGAAAATAAAGTTCTATTTCTACTCCCTATCCCACCCCCAAACTGTAAAGTACAGCGGTCAAGAGCTCAGAGGCCGGAGCCCCGCAGACCTGATGTCTCCTGAGCTCTGCCCCACCGGGCAGTGCCACCTACTGGTTGCTTGTGAGGCAGAAAAGGAACAGCACCCCCGGGGAAGTGGTTCAAAAAGGGTGTAAAGAGCTTCACAGGAAGCTGACAGTCAGTTTGGGCTATTTACACAATTAAAATGTGAGCCACAAATCACAGTAGTATTTCTGCCTAGCCCGTGAGATGGTCATCATTTCATTTCACTTTCTCATGCTAACTTTTTCCTGTGCCCTCAGGGGGCATCACTCCAGCTTTCAGATTTCAAATGAGCCTCTGTTAGACTAACATTGATCTCTTTTTCCTGGTGACTAAATTCAACAGAGCTTAAAGTTCAAGGTTGCCAGCACCAGAGATTTGAAATGTTTCCATGCATTATCTCACCAATTTCTCAGATCTGAAAACAGAGCAACGGGTGTGGAAAACATTTACAGTTATTCTGATGGGTAATGTGGTTTCTAGTGACCACTTCTTCAAATGTCAGGAAGCTTCTACCACAATTTCTGTTAACTGAAAGTAAATACTGACGCAATTGCATATTTACTTACTCATCCACAGGATTGCCAAATCCTCAAAAACATACTCACCTTCATTCTTTACCCCAACTTCCTGACCCAGGCACAGTTATTGGTTGAGACAGTATTTCTCCCACATCAAATACTAAGCCTTTGATTTCCAGGCAAAGCACTCGCGGTGAGCACCAGCTTGGAAACTTTCGTTTACCAGCAGAGGGCATCAAAACGCAGACACAGAGCAAAATCCCTGTTAACAAGGAAGACGTCACCTCCACCACTTGTTAGAATCTAACACTTAGATGGACACTCTGGGAGGAAAACGAAGGGATGCTAGGGGCCTTCTCTAAAAAAAAAAAAAAAAAAAAAAAACATTGCTTTCCAGATGCTTATGAATTCGCTACTTTATTTCACCAGCAAATTAAAGGAGAGGCAGAGATTATTTTAATTTTGATTTCTTCACACTCTGTCTATATATACCCAGTTATTCCTCTTGTCACGATTCTAAAACCAACCCATGCTGACCCAGCGGGGTGGTTCCTGCTGATATTATCGTTTGGGCTTACAACGGGTGACATGCTCTTCTTTACCTCGAGGCATTCCCAAACCTCCTCTGTGTACTTCACAATCTTGCAGGTCTCCTCTGCAAGACCATGCCTGCCTGCCCCCATTCACCATTAGGGAGGGATATGGTACATCCCTGATGTCAGAGAACCGTGGCCTGAGTTTGGGTGGCTCCGGGTCCCCAGGAATGAAGCCCCTAAGTCTTCTCTCCCAGGTGCTGTGGGCTTCTATTTAAAGCTGCAGCCGCCTGGGTGAAAAGGAGCTTGGGGCACAGGTCAGAGCAGTAGGGAAGACCCCCAGGTCACAGCAAATAGCGGCTTTAGTTTTCCAGGAGTTTCTTTGTAGACTTGAAAATTAAATCCATGGGATTAGAGGTGAGAGAAGAAACGGTACAAAGCAGCACTTTCTAGATGTAGAAATAGAAACAGTAAGGTTCCAGACTCAGATGCAGAGAACAGACTGGTGGTGCCCAGAGGAGTAGGGAGATAGGGGAGGGGTGAAAGAGGTAAAGGGATTAAGAAGTACAAATTGGCCCTAACCAGTTGGGCTCAGTGGATAGAGCGTCGGCCTGCGGACTGAAGGGTCCCAGGTTTTATTCTGGTCAAGGGCATGTACCTTGGTTGCGGGCACATCCCCAGTGGGGAGTGTGCAGGAGGCAGCTGATCGATGTTTCTCTCTCATTGATGTTTCTAACTCTCTATCCCTCTCCCTTCCTCTCTGTAAAAAATCAATGAAATATATTTTTTTTAAAAAAGAAGTACAAATTGTCAATTACAAAATAGTCATGGGGCTGTAAGGTCCAGCATAGAAAATATAATCAATAATATTGTAAAAACTATGCATGGTGCCGGGTGGGTACTGGAAACATTGGGGGCACCACTTTGTAAAGTATATGATTATCTAACCACTATGCTGCCTGAAACTAATACAAAATAATATTGAATGTGAACATATAAGGAAGTCAAGGTCCACTAAGTTTCCCAAAGCCACTGCCGCCTCCCCTTGGACATGACAAGCAACTTATTTGTTTGCCCTACAATTACAGGAAGGACTGTCTTCAAACTGAGGCGTTAAATCTGAAGAACCTGTTTCCCCAAGAGATTGTACAGGCTGAGAATGTGGGAGGGTTGGAAAGACTGAGATGCAGCCAGTGAAAGCACCAGGAATGTTTAGAAGCATCCAGAAACTCAGGAAGGATGAGGTGGACTCCCCAGGGGCCACTTTCTGACCAGAGCTGACATACAGGAGACCCTGGGGGTCACGTGCAGCCGCTTCCATTTCAGAACCCCCGTCCCCACCCCCGCTCGCTCCTGGCCTCTCACCATGAAGTCGGTGGCCGCGCCCGAGTTGGCATGCCGGAGGTAGACGGGGTTCACGCTGAAGGTCTGCTGCAGCTTGTACTTGTTCTTGACCCTGTGGGTTCCCCGTGGGCATCAGTGGCAGAGGCCTCTCCAGGGGAAGCAAGGCTTTCCCGGGGGCTGGGGGCTCGGGGGCTCGGCTGCCACACTCACCAGAAGCCGGTGCAGTCAAAGTGCACCATCATCCACTTGGAAGGGTTAAAGGTGAAGGAGTCGGCATACTCGATGCCCTGCAGGAACCCCCGGAACTCGGGGCACAGGAAGGCAGTGCCCGCGTAGGCAGCATCGATGTGGAGCCACAGCCCTTCCCTGGCACCTGAAGGGGCAAACGTCACCTGGTTGGGAGGGGGCGCTGGGGTGGGAGTGGGGGTTGCCACCAGCCAGCTAAAGGCATCTCTTGTCTGGCCCAGCTGGCTGGTGGGCTACAAGAAAAGAGCCGGAAAGGCCGGCCTGCTCTGGCTTCCTGGGACGTCAAGGCCCGTGGAGATGGGAGGGAGCCGCCATGTGAGGAGTGGGCTGGAATGAGCCCCCACCACCTCCTGCAGGGAGAGCCCACGGAGCCCCACCCTGGCCTGTTCCCCTCCCTGGCCGGGGGCCCACACCTGTTGTCCTCATCCTAGAGCTTTCTGACACAGACCCCAACTTGCCGCTGGCCCGGAGAGCAATGTTAATGCGTCTAATACACGCATTAGAGAGGGATGTCCCGCATCCTAGCTCAGTGATGGCGAACCTATGACACGCGTGTCAGAGGTGACAGGCGAACTCATTTTTTTGGTTGATTTTTCTTTGTTAAATGGCATTTAAATATATAAAATAAATATCAAAAATATAAATCTTTGTTTTACTATGGTTGCAAATATCAAAAAATTTCTATATGTGACACGGCACCAGAGTTAAGTTAGGGTTTTTCAAAATGCTGACACGCCGAGCTCAAAAGGTTCGCCATCACTGTCCTAGCTGATTTCTTGTTCAGAGATTTAAACAATCACATGTGGGGTTTTTTCTGTCTTGATCTCCCTCCATGGTTTCCCTATCCTCCGCTTCTCATTTTCTTAGCCGAGACCAGAAGACATTTCACTGTCCTCATTCTCCCCGTGCTTTGGGATGCAGCCTGCAGTAAGCCCATTTCTTGACACAAAGTGAGAGGATGAGAAGCCCGAGGCTCACACTGTCACCTCCTAGGACAGGACGCAAGGGAGAGCAGCTCTCACGCCTGGTCACACCTCTGGGGAAGCAGTGGCCTGGCTGCCTGGGAGGACACATTTGTCACCTGTGGTGGCTCTTCCTATACTCTCCGCAGTGATCATGGAGGGGCAAGATAATTCCACAGAGCTCCTTTCAGGTTCTTGCTCTAGGGAACATTCTAGAACTCATTACTTGTCTTCCCAGCCGGACAGGGCAGACTTACATATGGGGCCCAGCTCTGACAGGCAGTCAAAGGCGCAGACCCCAGTGGTCCCCAGGGTTGCACAGACCTGGAGGCAAACACAGGAAGTTAACGTGGGAAAGTGGGCTCTTGGGACACATTTGGCTTGAAAGAAAATTTAACCACCGATATTATCTACCCCACCCATTCCACTAGAGCAGTGGGTATCTCACACTATATTTTACCGTGACCCACAGTAAGAAATGCATCTTAGCCCAGTCGATGTGGCTCTGAGGTTGAGCATCAGCCCATGAAAATTAGGAGGTCACAGTTCGATTCCCAGTCAGGGCACATGCCCAGGTTTCAGGCTCGATCCCCAGTAGCGGGCATGTAGGAGGCAGCTGATGGATGATTCTCTGTCATCTTTGGTGTTTCTATCTCTCTATCCCTCTCCCTTCCTCTCTAAAAATCAATATCGACATCTTTTTTAAAAAACGAAATGCATTTTATATGGTAACCTAGTACCTATATACATGTGTGTTTGAAATTAAAGTTTCACCAAACAATACATACTCTGGCTACAGGAATGCACTTTGAGATTTTTCTATTCCATTTCTTTTTTTAATGCTGGTTATGAACCTCCCAAATTTATTTTCTAACACACAAATGAATAGCAACTCAGAAATTATAAAACATTGCATTTGAGGGCCTTTCTGCTTTTGTTTGCAGTATGTTACTTACCTGCATTCTGCCAAAATTCCTTCCTCACCTCCACGTCTATCATCCTAAGCTCAGAGCATTCTGACTTACAAAGACAGGCACCAGGCCCCGCTCCTTGTCCTCCTCGATGGCTTTCTGAAGAGCTTCCCCTCGGAGTGAGAAGTTGCTGTCCACGGGCAGAAACTTCATCTTCACAAGAGAAATCAAACCAGCCTTTTCCACTGAGGAGTGAGCCTGGCAGGACCACGGAAACCTGTTAGCAGAGTCATCCTGGGAGGAGCACTCCCCGGAAACTGCTGAAGCCAGAGTAAGGGAGTCCCACATAACATTCAACACTTGTCTGTCCCTGCGGTTCCTGGAGACAATCTCACAGGCCTGAGCTCCCCTGAGCCCCAGTACACTCATATCTGGAAGAAAATGACTCCAGGGCCAAGATTCCGGAAGCCAAGCAATGGCCTGAAGGTATGGCCTGAAGGTATGGCCTGTGGTGGGCAACTCACCTGGTCAGAGGCGTAGGCAATGAGCCGCGCATTCAGGGAGGACTCGTCTGCCCCGGGCTCAGATGCTTTCATTTCCAGGATTTTGTTCTTTCTTGCCGCCAGCAAGGCAATCAAGGTGGACTCACTGACTGTGCTCTGTAGTGGAAGAAGGATTACCGGTGGCAGCCTCTCCCAGTGTTCGCTTCCAAATTCCCCAGGCTCTTCACAGGGTGTGTGTGTGTGTGTGTGTGTGTGTGTGTGTGTAATAGCTATTCCTCAAAAGAGCACACAGCTCCTGCCTAAGCTCACAGACCTATTCTGCATTCTCCATTCACAGCACCCTAAGAAACCCTGGGACACCTCTCTCTAACTTTCCAGAGAAGTGATGAAAGCTCATTTTCACCTAAAACCAGCATCTTTATTAGAGAGGCCACAGAAACCAAAAAGAGAATGTTTAGCTCCTGATAGATACAAGTTTGGTTCTAGATACGTTTGTTCCTCTTGTAAAACATGCTTAAAAGAAAGCACTCACGTCCTGGCCAGTTTGGCTCAGTGGACAGAGCATCAGCCTGCAGACCAAAGGGTCCTGTGTTCGATTTTGATCAAGGGCGCGTACCTCAGATGCAGGCTCAAATCAATGTATCTCTCTCACATTGATGTTTCTTTCTGTGTGTCTCTCCCCATCCCTTCCACTCCCCCCTCCCCAAGAAAAAAGTCAATGGAAAAATATCCTCAGGTGACAATTAAAAAAATAAAATAAGAGGTTTTAGAGGCTATATTTTCTCATTATGGTGCAGTAAAATTCAAAATAAATAATAAAAAATGGTCAAAATATCTTTATGCTTGGAAATTGAGAAACATTATCCTTTTGGTTTCTCCTCATTCATACACTCAGTCTTCAATGTCTTTGCTTCTGGAAATCTTCAGGCGACCCACTGCTGATAGCTCCCTGCTATCAAATATGTATAACATATATATATTTGAAGAACCATCACTTGATAGATATACAAAAGATAGGGTTGTAGGACTAGACGAACTGATGTGCACTGTTAATTTCTCACTGCCAAGGGCCTCCTGGACTTAGGAGGGATGGGAAGAACCTCTACTTGCTTCTCTTTTCCCATTAACATATGGTGTGAAGTGGGACAAGGGAGGGGAGTTGTCAGATTGTAAACTAAGAAACCTGAATCCAGTAAGGCAGGAAATGTGATGATGCGTTGACCTTTCATCTTTTTCAAGGAAAAGAGAGAGTGGAGATGGTGGAAGCAGCCATGTGGACTAAGTGGAATTGAGAAGGGAGTGGCAGCAATTGGGGGGGGGCGCTAAGGAGGGGGTGGTAGGTATGCCTGTTGGTGATGACGGTGTCAACCATGACAGGGACGATGGTAATGGTGATGGTGGCAGTGTGAGTGACATGTGGAGACTCCTGAGAACAGGAGAATTGCCCAGGCAAGTGGCTTATCTCCCACTACTGATCCCCCAGGCTAGGGGGAGCTTTGACAATAGAGGCACCTGCAAGACGCCTCCCCCGTGGCTGCCAGGGTGGTGGTGCAGGAAGTGCTCTGGGAGTCCCAGCATTTTCGCCAGCCAGTCCATGACGTTCATCTCCAGCTCCGTGCACGCAGGGCTGGAAGCCTGAGAGCGGGAAAGCAGCCTCGTCTGGTTAGCCCCAGGGCACCAAGATGGGCCCACCAGCCCCAGAAATACATCTGTCTCTGCCCTAGTATTCCCCCTGGCTGTGCCATATCCCTGGAGAAGGGATCAAGGCCAGGCCCTGTGCCCCAGCGCCACCCCATCCTCTATCAAACCAAAAAGGGAAAAGACTGTGGGGCTTTGGATTCCTGCCACCCTCGATGCGGTGGATTCTCCTGGGACTCCAAGCCCTAGAAATGGTTGCCTCCATTGGGCTCCCCAAGTCCCTTAAATACCCAGCTGAGAGGCATTCTATAGGCCAGGAGGAAGTTTTAGGGCTAAGAAAGCAAGCACTC
>NW_005356751.1:2871135-2881347 GCF_000412655.1 Myotis brandtii | reverse complement strand
ACACACACACACACACACACATCCTATAAGAGTTCAGGTTTAAAATATAAAGCTATTATAAGAGTATTCTGGCATAATTTAAAGCTGATTGGTGCTTAAGGGGTTATTAAGGGAAGTCTTAGGGCCTCAAAGACAAGAGCACAGATGAAGTTGTATCTACAGGCACCAAAGTGCTTAGTTAGGGTCACAAATGGTGGCAATAACCAGATCTCAGTCCAAATCTCCTCTTTTCTCTTTGAGCTGTGTGATTATGGGGAGATAAGGTACATAAGCCTCACTTTCTTCATTCACAAAGTGGGGGCAATACTCACGATTCCATAGAATTAGACAGGACGAGTTGAGATCATTTATGTAAAGCTTAAGTCCAACGAATATAACCATGGTTAATATTTAACTGGGAACCCTATTCAGAGACCAGGACCAAATATGTGTGCCCCCGGATGTCACTTCCTGCTGTGTCCCCATGGCCACTGGTCATAGGTACAGCCGCTGCTACTCACCCAGGTGAATCCCAAGCAGTTGATGGCATCAGCCAGCATGTCGCCCAGCAGTGACGGCCAAGAGGTGAGAGCTGGGTAGTAGGCGTGCATGTGGGGGCTCTGCCAATGTACCACCTGGAGGCAGAGCAGGTACACAGGTGACACCGAGGCCTGTGCAGGAGGCCGTCCTCCTCCAGAGCCCCTCCCTGGCAAGGGGAAGCACCCCGTCTGGAGATGGGCTGGCATTTTAAGACAGCCGACTAAGTGACACGGCTCCATAAAAATAAGACAGATTCACGGTGTCCTTGCCACCCACATTGCTCATCCTCACAGCTAGCCCTTCAGTGGAGCATTTGCACACATGCGAATATGTGAAATGGAAACTGCTATAGTAATTAGAGTTGGGGATTCTGGGCAATGTTCACATTAGTCTCCAATGCTTATCTCCCCCGCCACCCCTGCCCAGTCATAAAAAGAAGGGGAGACTGTTGGGAACAGCCGGTTGCTTGTCTCATCCAGTTTCGTGAAAAGCAGTCTTTGTGTTATGGATCGCTGAGCTCTCTGGGCAAGCATCTCCTGCAGGGGTGAATGGATTCAAATCTGTCCTTAGCTTCCCAGTGGGGATGGAGAGAGGGGAGAAGAGGGAAGGAGAAGTGGAAGCCCAAAGGCATGGGACCCCTGCCTCCAGGCTAACCCCTGAGCCCACCATCAGCTTACGCTGGATCTAAGGAGGAGTCAAGTGGAACAGGTCCCTGAAGCATCCTCAGGGGCTCACCGGCCTCACTGATGATCTAATCTGGCTTCATCTCACTTCTCTGCAAACATACCCTGTTTATCTCTTCAATCTTGTCTTTGAGCAATCCTGTTTGCCCTCACAGGAAGGTACTACACACACAGACACGACCCTCTGAAATCTGTCAATTCTTAGAAAGCTACTACATACTCATTTCCTCCACAAATGCTTGCCCAACTCCCCGGTCCCTTTGATCCCTTCCCTCAGCCCATGGAACGCTCTCTTTCTAGTTGTTACACTCTTCTGAGAGCTCATTCGATGACATCTTGGTGTAGCATCAAGTTGTTTAGGCTGCACAAATTCCTGTTATCCCTCAAGAGCAAGGACAGTGTCCTGGACAGCGTGTATGGTAGAAGGAGCCTCAGGTTTAAATTCAAAGGCACAGGTCCCAGTCCTACCTCTGCCCCTAACCAGCTGTGTCACCTTGTCTATTGTGAAGCTACTGAACTTAAGCTCCAAGGTCCCATGTTTGTATGATTCTTTTTTGAGATCCAGCCTTAATTTCATTTTCTTAAAGGGGATCTTAAAATTTGTAGGGGATTCAGACCCCATAAAGCCAGGGTCTTCCCCTGCACCTCTCTCAACCTCAGTTTCTCATCAAAAACTGAATTCTGTCTCCTGGGGCTGCTGTATAAACCGGCCTGGAGGAAATGTGTCAAACATAAAGCGCTAATGTGGACGGTGATCATCTGGTGATGGACACATCGCTTATCCTGACTTGACTCTAGGGTGATCATACCTCTTCCTCTGCGTTTCACCAGGCAGAAGGCATCGTAGGTAACAACAGTATCTCCCACTCTCCATGACTTACCTTATTCAATTCTCACAGCACCCCTAGGAGGTAGGTTCTGCCATGATCCCTGTCTTACAGGTGAGAACTGGGGCTGGCGGAGAGAGGCAGCGTCCCGGTATCACACATCCCTCAGAGGGGCAGACAGCAGAGCCCAAACACCCAGCGCTGTCTGACTCCAGGGCCCAAACGCCTAAGCGGGATGGCATCCTGCCCTCTCCCTGCTGCTGCTCTCCCCTCATCAAGAGTAGACGAGATTTTTCTAACCAGGATTGGAATTAAAGCTAAACGATTGTTGTTTTTTCTTCTCTTTCCATCGCGGAGGTGGCCGGGAGAGAAAAATTAACCCCGTTGTCAGTGAGGTGCTGGCCAAAACGAGAAAGCAGAGGGCCAGCAGCTTTCAGGCCAACTCTGAGAGGCTGTGCAGCCTGTGAGATGAGATGAGAGATTGGGCCTCGTTACTGACATGCTTAACGACATTATTTTGGAAACGCAGAGGAGGGCTCCATCCTCCTGATCCTATCAAGGGGCAATTGGGTGTTCTGGTCAGATACACACCGTGGGATAAGCCAGAGGGACGCTTATCAAAACACACAGATCTCTCAGTCCAGAAGTGAGCCTCTTTGACCGCACTCCCAGCAACCGCTGGAATTTCTCAATCGAATGAATCAGCTCATTTCCGCCTCTTCTGACAGTTGCTTTCACGGCACTACCAGCTTACAGTTGGCCCCTCAGCAGATGACATTTTACAGAATCAAATCTATGAGATAATCTTATCGGGGAGCTAGCCTCCTTAGTAAAAGTTTTCTTGATATAAAAATTTTCAAAAGATGCTTCTGAACTAGGCTGACTGGTCAGAGAGATGGGTATGTGGCTTGGTGCGAACTGGCCATCACTGTCTGAGTTTGAGTAGCTTCTCACCCCTGCCTCCAGGCACATTTCCCTCACGCCTGAGTCCACAGCTCTTCAGGGCTGATGGGAGCAGGTCCCAGTCGGCCTCGGGAAGAGCTGCTGGGCATGTGCTGGTCAGAGCTCCAAGGCCCCACGGGGGAGGGAGCCGGACGGGCACAGCTGACGGAGGGCGCCTGGGGGCACGGCACAGCCTAAGGCCCTCAGTCACTCACCAGCGGAGACGTCTAAGTAGGAGAAAGGCAGAGCCTTGGGAGTAAGACTGGCCCAGGTTAAAGTCTTCGGTTCTCCAGGCACAAACTCTGCGGCTTTGGGAAGACAATGAACTCTGTGCCTCAGTTTACTCACATGTAAAGCAGGGATCGTAGGGTCACCGTCGGATGAAACAAGCTGGCCTGCACTGTGGCTGGTACAGTGCCTGGCCTGTAAAAGGCAGCCCTTCCGGGGGAGGAAGACTCGTGCACTTTTAGCGGGAATGCCTTCCTCAGCTCCTCACTCCTGGCGGCAGGGGCATCGCCCGGGCCCATGGCCCCGAGCCTCGGCTCCAGCCCCAGCCCTTGCAGCATCCAGCTTCTGTCTGCGCCCTGGCCTCTGGCTGCCCCCAGGTCGTGCCCTTTGTCTCCAGGAGTGGGGGCGATTCGGGGAAAGCCCCTTGTTACCCCCAAAAAGCAGCTCAATCACAAGGCCTCCACCTGATCAGGAAGGAGGTGGTTGTACCTCATGGAGGAGAAAGAAGGGGCTGACGGGGCTCATTCAGCCCCCCAGGTGCCCAGCCCTCGGGGGCTGTGTTCTCAGCCTCCTTCTTGCTCTGTCTCATGTCCCGGAATTCTGTGGGAGCCCCTGGTCCTGCGGCTGTGCTTCAGGGACCACCCCAGCCCCCTCTCCATCCTGCTCGCCACAGGCGTCCTTGCTCCTCACTCCCACCCCCCACCCCCACTGGATCACCACACTTCTGTCCAACGAGGCCCTGGGTGCAGTCCTTATTCTCTCTCGTTCCCCACCCGACACTACAGCTCCCCTGGCATCAGAAACCAAATTTCGGTCGAAGTCCTGGCCCTCCACGTGCCCAGAAGTTGGGTTTGAATGTCGGCCAAGTGGCTGAAGGGTCATCCCAGGCCTTTCTCGTGCCTCCGCCCACCCTTCTATTCCCCAAAGTCCAGAGTCACTCCTGTGACCGCATCTCACCCCAGGCATGATGACTCGCTCGATGTCCCCAAAGATGCTGTCCCAGCTGTCGGGGTCCTCGGGCGCGCTCTCGGGCAGCTGGGCTCGCAGGTAGCCGGGCCGCACATCTGGGGTCACCCGCCGCTCCCGCACGCTGCTCAGGTACTGGCAGATGTAATCCACCATCTCCTTTCCTGCAAGGGAGGCAGAGGAACCAGCCTCATGTCCCCTGACTGGGCCTGGCCCAGGTGTGCTGTGCCCCTCGTGTCTGGGCTAAGAAAAGTGGTGAAAGGGAGATGGGTTCATGGGGGGTAGGGGGACAGGATGCCCAGCAGAGGCCTTGTCTTCAAAAGAACAAAACGAGTGAGGGAGTGAATGAATGATGGAGGCAATGTGTGAGTGGACAAATGACCAACAGGGAAAATCTCCAAAGCATAAAACTCCAGGGTCAATGTAAACCCTTTCCTTTTCCTCCCCTTCCCTGGTCTGTATCAGCCTTGATCATCTCTCCCACCTTTCTCCCAACAGCAGAGCATCTGTTAATGCAGTGGTTCTCAACCTTCTGGCCCTTTAAATACAGTTCCTCATGTTGTGACCCAACAATAAAATTATTTTCGTTGCTACTTCATAACTGTAATGTTGCTACTGTTATGAATCGTAATGTAAATATCTGATATGCAGGATGGTCTTAGGCGACCCCTGTGAAAGGGTCGTTTGACCGCCAAAGGGGTCGCGACCCACAGGTTAAGAACCGCTGTGTTAATGCATCGCCTAACAGGTTCAGCAGAAACTCTGTGGCTCTTTCTATCCAAATACTGTTACACACACACTCACACATGCACTCACACACGCACACAGACCACACGCTTTGTTAGCACACATGGCAAGTTCCCATTCTGGGTTCTGATTAAAGGGGAAAAATCTATCTGTTCACCACTCCCAATGGATCAATAATTCCTCATGTGTTTTAGAGCCATAAACTTCTTTAAGAATAGGATGAAAACTATAGGCTGACATACATGCAAAATTTGCTCTATAATTTCTGAGGTTCATGGAATTCCTAAAGCACAACCATAGGCCCCAATTAAGAACCCTGCACTGGCCTGAAATCTTGCCTTAATCACTTTATCTCCCTTCCTGTGCTTAGAACATTTTTTAGATGCTCCCTTTGCCCCCCCCCCAAAAAAATTTAACCAAATGAATGAACAAATAAATAGGAAGAAAGGTAGTCAAGTCAAACACTCGGAAGCCACTGTAAATTATTTATTCTCTCTTCCCGTTCAGTTCTCCGGGCGGGAGTTTCAGCCTGCGGTGCCCCTGTTGGAATCTCTCTCTGACTCTCTCTCCATCTCCCCATCTGTGTCTGCGTATTCATCTCTCTTTCTCAATATATAGAATTCCTCCTTGGTAGTCCTTAAGCTCCTCTTCCCCATGGAAAAAATCAAGTAAAATAAAATAGAGAAAAGGAGAGGGAACCTGAGCTTCTTCCCTCTACACCACCTCATGCAAAATTCTTACAACGGCCTCGGACAAAACTGTGAGTGAGCAAAAGCTCCCGTGCCCTTCTCTTTGCGTTTTGCTCTCCTTCAACCCTCCCAGGGCCAGATGCTTCTCGTGCCTGCAGCAGGCCCCCACCACAGGCCTGAGAGCCCTGGACCTAGCCCTCCACTTGTCCAGGGACAGCACGAAATGTATTTGTGTCCCAATCACACACAAGCACCTGCTCTCAGCTGAAGGTGCCTTCGGAAAGCAACGATAGAAGCTAGTGCAGGTTAACGTCTACCGGCTAACAGCCACTTAGCCTGGGTGGAGGAGAGAAAAAAAACTTGGATCTGACACAGGACAATACCTCACAGCAAAGGAACCTCAGGCAACAGAACCAGATAGTGGGAGGAGGATATAAAAACTTAGAAAGAAAGAAATTATAAGCAACGAGCTGCTTCCCCACTCAGGAGAGTGATGCCTGGACATGGGATAACCGTTTGGTTTTGCTCGGCACACAGGCTTGATGGACAGCAGGTGCACACTGAACTTTTACGGACTGTATGACTGAGAGAAAGAACACCACTGAACAGTTCCCACACAGGAAAATGAATACTAAGAAGGAAAAGATCTTGCAGTGACTACAGAATACTTAGGGAATTTTTTTCCTATTTCAGGATACGAATAATCAATCCCCCGTTTGCCAGTTAGTGGAGCAGGAATCCAAATCCTCTATTTTGTGAGAAAGTAGAAAAGAAAAGCATGACACGGCAGAGTGGGCGTCTATGAGAGGAAGAATGAAAGAGGTGGAGAAAAGTTTTAAACTCTGGTCCCACATTCCTTTCGCAGAAAAAAAAATTGCAGCAGCCAACTCTAACTCCCAGTCAAATGACACCCCAAAATCTAAGCACTCACAGCCGACAGCAGCTCTCGCGCTGGCAGCGGGGAAGAGGGCCTGGGATGCCCGTGGCTCACCTCTCTCTCTGTACTCCTCAGGCTCCATCATCTCCGCCAGTGCCTCAGTCAGTCTCACTCCTTCTCACGGACACTCGGAGGTCCCAGGGGCACTCCTGGGCAGCAGGATGGAGCCCTGTATTTAAAGGGTTCTCCTGCTTCCACCTTAGCTCCGCCCTCCAGAAGCCCTTCCTCTAGGCTGAGTTAAGCCACCCTTCCTCTACCAATGCTCTGAGGGACAGTGACCACGACCTTGATCAAGAAATGGAGGAAAAAACGTTGCACTTAGCAACCCGAGCCTGCAGGGAAATGTGGTGAAGAGCCCTCAGTCCTTTCTGCCCCTGGCTTCAGACACGGCCAGCCTCAGACAAAGCTCCCAGAACAAAGCCGAGGGTATGCAGAGTAAGTAGCACGAATTATTAGTGTTACTCCTGCCACTGCTTCCCCGGCGGCAGGGAGGGAGGAGTGGGCACTTAAAGGGATGCTGGCGCTGTGCTCAGGAGCAGGCAGATGTTAGCATCTTGCACAATGAATTTTTTTATTGCTACATAATATGTATTGTTGTAAAGAGATGAGAAAACACAAATAAGTAAAAAGAATAACAATCACCAGACATATCACTTTTAGCACTTGTGTGTGTGTGTGTGTGTGTGTGTGTGTGAGAGAGAGAGAGAGAGAGAGAGAGAGAGAGAATGCATAAAGGGACATACAGAAGCCTAAATGTTCAGAGCAGCATTATTCATAACAGCCAAAAAAGTGGAAACAACCCAAATGTCCATCAACAGATAAATGGAGCGATACGATGTGACATAGCCATTCAACAATAAGAAGGACGGACGTGCTGACACACAACAGGAAGAACCCTGAGAACATTATGTTAAGTGAGAAGAGCCAGTCTCGAAGCACCACATGTTATATGACTCCATTTATTGGAAATGTCCAGAAGAGTCAAATCGATAGAGACCGAAAAGATGACTGGTGCTCGGGGCTCTGGAGTCGGGATGTGTGAGGCGTCAGAGATTGACAGCAAGAGGAACAGGTTTGGGGGAGTTTCTTTCTGGAGGGTTGCTGGAAATGTTTTAAAATTGATTATTGTGATGGTTGCACAACTCTGTGAATATCTTAAAAGTACTGAATTGTACACTTCAAATGGGGGATTTTATAATATGGAATTATACCTCAATAAAGCTTTGCTTTATGGGAAAAATAATATTTACAGTGGTAATAGCTGACACTTATTGACTCATTAAAAAAGTACCAACACCAAGTTAGGCAATTTAAATGGAAAATTATCCGTTATTTTCTCGTCAAGTGTTGCTTCTGCTCCATTATCTCTCTTCTATCCTTCTGCAAGTCCAATTATGCTTATGTTAAACTTTTTTACCTTATCTCATAAGTACATAATATATATAATTGTGTATGTACATGTGTGCATATATATTATGATTATTGTATAATATATACATTATAGATATAAATTATATATATGATATTCTTTTTATTTTCCACCTTCTTGTCTCTGAGTTTCAGTTTGGAAATTTTTTCTAACCCATCTTTGCTTTCTCTATTCAGATATACTGTGTGTGTGTGTGTGTGTGTGTATGTTTTTAAAATTTGGTAAAGAATTAAAAACTATAAAAAGTGAAAATTCTATGCCTGGTGATGTGGCTCAGTGATTGAATGTCAAGCTATGAACTAGGAGGTCATGTTTCAATTCCTGGTCAGGGCACATGCCTGGATTGTGGGATCAGTCCCCAGTTGGAGGATTGCAGGAGGCAGCCGATCAATGATTCTCATCATTGACGTTTCTATCTCTCTCCCTCTCCTTTCCTCTCTGAAATCAATAAAAAATGTATGTTTAAATAAAAATTCTACAACTGTAGAAAGTACAATAACACTGAGACTAGGAAATCAATAAGTAGGTTTATCATCATACTAGATATTTTTTCTTCATCATTTTCCCCTAATTGCTCACTTAGTTGACAAATATTTTTTGGCCCTCTTCTATCTTACAGTTGGTGATACAGTGGAGACCAAGACAGACACCAACCCAAGGCATAAAGAGTTTATAATCTAGGAGGACAGATGCTCCAAAGTTTTCTCAAAGGGGCACTAATAGGATGTCCTTCTATATGTTTTGAAGTTTTTATTAAAACAACCATGAAAAAAACCTGAGTATACAATTGTACCTAACAAAGATAGTAAACATTATTCTGAATAATGTGCCTCGGTGTTTGATGCCAAGTCTCTGAGATCCTGGGCAAAAATGCTTGGAAGCAGAGTCAGTTCCCTGGCAGATGGAGAATTTTTTTTAAAGCAGTTATAGGCTCATTCAAGTGTGAGCTTTCTTAATATATATTTTCTATAGCAAAGTAAGTGTGCAATTTTAACTTGAAATAATTCTTGAGAGTTATAATAAGTATGACCAAGTCTAGAATAATTATGAAAAAATTGTAATACAAAAATGAATGCTTGCCCAGCCAGTGTGGCTCAGTTGGTTTAGCATCATCCCATGCACCAAGTGTTTGCTGGTCTGATTCTAGGTCAGGGCACATGCCAGGTTGCAGGCTCAATCCTGAGTAGGGGGCATGCAGGAGGCATCCAATCAATGTTTCTCATATTGAAATTTCTATATCTCTCTCTCCCCCTCTCCCTTCCTCTCTCTTTCTAAAGTCAATAAAACATTTGTTTAAAATGAATGCTTTACTGACAGTTGCCTGGCATACAAAAAATTCTTACCAAAAAATCAGGAAGACATTTAAATAATCCATAAAATTCACAATTATAAATCATGTAACCAATCAGTAGTAAGATTGGAATTAAATCATCTATTTTCTTTTTAAAATTTTTTTTTATTGATTACAGAGAGGAAAGGAGAGGAAGAGAGATAGAAACATCATTGATGAGAGAGAACTATAGATCGGCTGCCTCCTGCAGGTCCCCAGTGGGGATCAAGCCTGCGACCCAGGCATGTGCCCTTGACCAGAATCGAACCCGGGACCCTTCAGTCCGCAGGCCAATGCTCTATCCATTGAGCCAAACCGGCCAGGGCTACATCATTTATTTTCAAGTGGTGTCCCACAAGAATTTTTAAAACATGCAATACCTGACTATTTAGTCAGGGGCACTGACCTCTTTTCCCATAGATTGTCAATTTTAAGAAATAACAGCCAACACAACAATAGCTATCCTGTGAAAATGCTCTGTTTTGAACCCTGAATGTATAGATCATATAATAAAGTTGCATCTTTTTGTTGTTGTTAATCCTCACATGAGGATATTTTTTTTTAAATAAGCGCCGCAGAAAACTTTTAATGGAACATTTAAATGGAACACCATGACTTGCAGGTGTACAGATCCTCCAATATCCTTTTCTTCTTTTAAGTGGCAGAATCTTGAAAAAAATTAAAGTGGGGTAGAGTTAGCTTTGACTTACTTCCGCCATTGACAATCCAACTTACGCATTACAGAGAGTTTTCATTTACTCATTTCAACGTCATGGTCAACCCTACGTGAAGTTGCAAAGAACAAAGGAGGAACGTCGCCTCGGTCCGTTTTCCGTGTCATTTCCTCGGGCGAGAGGGGGTTTCCCCGGAGACACGCTGGGGCGCCAGCGGGTGCGGGGCTGCCCGCCGGTCCTC